>NC_045172.1:3642351-3754851 GCF_900700415.2 Clupea harengus | reverse complement strand
TAGGATGGCAGTCTGTCCTTTGGTTTCATGGCTGGTCATGGCTTCATCCACATCAGTGGTGATGTGTAGACCGTTACGCCTCATCCACTCTCTGTTACCAATCAGCACTGAGTATGTGCCTGGATTACACGCTAACACACACCGTCACACAGACACACACACACACACATACATACACGTGGACACACACAAAAACACACACACATACAATTACTCACGATCACACACCTAAAGGTAATGTACCTTAAACATAATTAAAAACAGAATATCATCACACCCCACAAATATCAGAGCCTATATTTATCAAGTCACAGAATCACTCCTATTGATTATTGGTCTAGACTCATATATTTAAGATGGTGGGATATAGATGGACAAGGATTTGTCAAAGACCAGATTGAACTGTGTACGATACTTTTATACAGAACTTTTCTTCCTGGCAGCACAGCCAAATCTGTGGATTGTCTGCTAACACTCTCACAAAACCTGCATGTATGAAAAAGTCCATGTAGAGTGTTTTTCTCCTGACCAGGTTCAGATCCATTGAGCAGGATGCTCTCGTCTGTAGTGGCCCCCTGTATGGTGAGGTGGGTCTCTAGGCTGATGGCCGTCTGGTCCAGGTTGCGCAGCAGCTCGTCGATGTTCGAGACCCTGCAGCTTATTCCACAGCCTGGCACTGCTTGGAAGTCATGGCAGAACCCCAGAGTCTTTGTGTCCAGCTCCTGCAAATATCCATCCACCCCCACACACACACACGCAGAGTGAGGGAGAGAGAGTTAAACACACACACACACACACACACACACACACGCAGAGTGAGGGAGAGAGAGTTAAACACACACACACACACACACACACACACACACACACACAGAAAGTTTTACTCCCACACACTTTCTAAGACAGATACCCACACAAAAGGATAGCACAATAGAAAAACTGTCAGCCTCAAGATTTATGGACGGAATCTCACCCACACACTCTTGAATGTGCTGTAATTAAGTCAAATAAAAAGCCAATGAATATTATACAGCACAAATTAAGTGCATCCACAGACTTTGTGCAAATGTTGAAATCAGCACGGTGGATGACTGTGCATGTGTTACATATACTTAGTAGGTGTGAACCGTACAGAAAATGAACTGTACACTTTTGTGCAAGACATTCGCCTTGTTTTTGTTGAATTATCTTCATTCATGCCAATGCAAGCGCATGCACACACACACACACACACCCTCTCTCACCTGTTTGCAGTGCTTGGTGACGGCCATGCCCAGTGGGTGTTCACTGCTGGCCTCAGCTGTGCCCACGACAGCCAGAACCTTCCGCAGGGGCATGCGGGCCTGGTCCCACAGCACTAGCACACGCGTCACCTTCGGCACCCCGTTGGTGATGGTGCCCGTCTTGTCAAACATCACTGCCTTGATCTGGAGAGGAAAGGAGACATGTCAGTCCACCAGATGCATGAGAGATATGACCCCAGTAGGCCATGCTGTCTCATTAGAAAAAGCCCTGCTTTGAAGAGGTGACCATAACCATAACAGACTTCACAATTTGTTGATAAGGTTGCAGCTTTTTTTTTGCAAGTGCAATTCAGTGGTAGGCCACTAGAGAGCTCAGGAAAACACATCAGATTTTAAAGAAAACATTCATAATGTTGTCACTGTTTAAACTCCTCTAATCTGCATGTAAAAGTAAGCAACCGATAGTCTTCAGCCACCAGGCCATTATGTTATTAGCCTCATCAGTACAGTTTTGTAGTGTTCCTACCAACATCCCAACCAAATGTACTGTGAGTGTTGTACAGTTCAGAGAAACAGAATCCACCAGTGATTTTGTATATTTCATATGCATGTGTCCAAGTAGACACATAACATCACATCTGAGGCATAAAAGACACAATTGTAAGTCTTAATATAATTAAAAGTAATCGTGAAAGGTTTAGCTTCGTTGGCCTAGCCAAGCGGAGAGGTAGGTGACAGATAAGTGCGGTTGCCTTGTGTGCCATCTCCAGGGGCTCCCCTCCCTTGATGAGGATGCCGTTCTGGGCGCCCACGCCCGTGCCCACCATCACAGCAGTCGGGGTTGCCAGGCCCAGGGCGCAGGGGCAGGCAATGGACAGGACTGTGAGCGAAGTCTGGAAGGCGAAGCGCACAATCACGTCTGTGTGGGGGATGTTCTTATCGTAGCCCTGGTGACACAGGAATAAGACCACACAGACAATTCATCATGTATGTCCACAGTCCGCGAGCACAAACCCATACATTCAAAATGACACGTGCAAACATGCAAAGATATTTCTATATCAGCATGTTATAGGGCCCTGACGCAGTCAGCAAATACTAAATTAGTCAGAAAAATACTAAATACATACATGCTTCAATACATAATGTATGCAGGCAAAATGTATTTAGAAAATATTAATTTTACCTTATTAACAGATTTCTTAAAGCAAACAGATTTCATACAGTATGCTTTAATGTACACATTCATAAACAATAACCAAAATCGAACTCACAGGAAAATATTCTGCAACAATGTCGAAGTCAAGAAACCCAATGATGAGCCAGACCACCAGTGTTACCACAGAGACGAGGATGATGAAAGGGACGAAATATCCACTCAGTTTATCAGCAAACTGCTGGATGGGAGCCTGTGTAGGTAGCAAGGCAAATTATGGGAGTGTTAAAGGTTGTGTTTGAGTATGTGTGTGTGTGTGTGTGTGTGTGTGTGTGTGTGTGTGTGTGTGTGTGTTGTCATTTATTGTCACAAATATTTGAGCACTAACAGGTGTGTATGAGCGTCTATGTGTTGGTGAGTGTTTGTTTGTTTGTACGTATGTGTGTGTTCACCTGTGGTTTGTGTGTGTGTTCACGTGTGTGAGGTGTTAGTGTATGTGCATGTGAAGGTATGTGTGTGTGTGTGTGTGTGTGTGTGTGTGTGTGTGTGTGTGGGTATATGTGCATATGAGAGAGTGTGTGTATGTGTGTGCATACGAGAGTGTGTGTGTCTGTGTGTGTATGCGTGTGCATATGAAAGTGTGTGTGTGTGTGTGTGTGTCTTTTGCTGTGTGCGCCTCACCTTTGACGTCTGGGCCTCCTCGACCAGTTTGACTATCTGGCTGAGTGTGGTGTCGGCCCCTACGTGAGTAGCCTCCACCAGCAGCGCTCCGTGGCCGTTTATGGAGCCCGCGATCACATAGCTGCCAGGCTTCTTACTGACTGGCATTGGCTCACCTGAGGATACAGACAGTATACACTAAAAGTACTAATAACTAGGGCTGTCAATCGATAAAATTAACTAATTAATCGCACATTTTGAAATTAATTAATCGCGATTAATCGCAACCCAAATGGCAACCTTTTCACGGACTGGTCTAGTTATTTTCCTAGAGAAGTCATGGAGTGTGGGTTGGCGATCATCTAACCTGGGACTGCTTTCTGTCGGGTGCTTTGCATTAAGGTGATAACTTCAAGACGAGCTGCTTCTGTGATAGCTAAATTCACCTTGACAAATGCTACATACAACTTTAGTTTTGTCGATTGTTCCGTCATTTTGGCTCTTAACCAGAGACTTTCCGCCCAACAATCTCTCAGCTCTCTCCATCTTCAACTACCGCAGTGGTTCTCAAACTTTTTCTGTCATTCCCCACTTTGAACAAGGGGGGCTATTCAAGCCCCACCTGTCCCTCATCGCTGCCATAAAATGGTAGGCCAAGCCCCCTACTTACGGGCTACATTGCCCGAGGGGACACAGGTTCAAGTCTGGCCTGATGTCATTTCTCAATCCTCTCCCCACCTCTTCTCCGCCTCGCTTCCTGTCATAACTTCATGTCCTATCCAAATAAAGGATTTTTTAAAGTTGCGTTAATTGCGTTAAAATATTGTATCGCGTTAATCGCGGCCGCATTAATCGCATAGATTAACGCGTTAACGCTGACAGCCCTATTAATAACACAAATCCACTTGGTCATTACATTCAGTGGGGAACAGCATAAAGAGGCTGTACTGAATAAAAGTTTACTGCATTGATAGATTTCTGATAAGTGTGAGTGAAATAAATAAAATGGTCTAGAGATGACTGGATTTAATAAACACAAATAATCAGAGGAGTTAGAGGAGTTACATAGAACAACAACAGCCTGATGAATGAGAGTTTGCTGAAGGAGAGGAACAGTGTCGGTGAGGAGGGAGGGAGTGTGTATCCTGAGAGAGAGCGTGAGGGATGAGAGTGTATGTGAGCTCTAACCAGTAATGAGAGACTCGTCCGCCATGGAGCTGCCCTCGATCACCTTCCCATCCACAGGGAACTTTCCCCCAGGGGCCACCTTCACCACATCACCCCTCTGGACGAGATCCACAGATACCTGCTCTTCCCTGCAGCACACACACACACACACACACACACACACACACACACACACATACACACATGCACACACACACACACACACACACACACACACACACACACACACACACACACGTACATACATACACATGCACACACACACACACGTGCCCACAAACATACAAATGCAAACACACATGCCCATCATACAATACGCTTCAATCTTCTGCTTCAGCTATACTGATAATAAAAGTACACAGGACAGCATTACCGCTTGTCTCCTCGAGTCATAAAAGGACCCCTGCACATCATACCTGAGGATGGAGTTGTCGGGACCCAGAGTGACTATGGTGGCATCAGTCGCTTGCAGGGACATGAGTTTGGCCAGAGCCTCGGACGTCTTACTCTAGCAGGGACAGAGACAGGTACAGAGACAGGTACAGAGACAGGGACAGGGACAGGGACAGGGACAGCACAATATATCAATACAGAGACCTTTTCTATGCAGATCATCAAGACAGACTCCAGAAGAACAGAGCTAAATCCAGAGGAACGATTCTGGGCATCGACTATGAATGTGTAACATGAATGTGTAACTTATATATTTGCATAATGACAAACATACTCAGCCTTCCTGCCACCATACTACCATCACATGAATATCACGTTTCACATTTAAACCCTAAGGACATACTTAAACCACAACCAAAACAACTTCAAAATGCATTTAGAAGGACACAGTGCGCTAGTTAATCATTCAGAAAGCACCAGTACGCACCACTTAAGGAGTGTCAAGATCTGGCATGAGATTTCAGGCATAGCAGCGAAAGTGATATGGTTATCTGCATCCAGTGCAGGTAGAAGTGTACTTCAGTGTAATTTAGATGTCACCTTGACCAGAGAGTCACAAGCAGGTCACGGGATCAATCTCTGCAAAGCATCCTCACAAAACTCTTTTTACATGCTATCACATGATAAACCACCTGAATATGCACCCCCACCCCCGCCCACACACACACACACACACACACACACACACACACACATGTACATGCACAACAGTGCTTGTGCACGTCTTCACAGTAACCACAGCTGAGACGCTGCCAGAGAGCAACAGATTGCTTCTAAGCAGACTTCTAGGAAATGTAGTCTGCCCCCTTACTTCCTGTTAAAAAAAACAGCTTCATGGTTCATCTTACAGAACCATTCAGTGTAAAATATGGAACTAAATGTAATGTGTTCACATCATATCATCAAATTTACAGTAAAATGATTCATATCATTTAAAAATATAGTATGAATGAATACTGTTGCCTGTGCTTGCCTCTGGTTTGCCAATGAAGCCAGTACTTGTGTTGTATCCTGAAACAGCCTCATCCTCTGGGGTTATTTGGGGTCACAGACGGCGCATCCACTGTGGCTCTATTTGTCTACTCTGCTTTCTATAATGTCTATGGTGAGTCTGCTGATGCAGATGCTTGTGCTGCACTGCTCGAGTTACCCCCTCTGTCTCTCTTACTCTTGACTTTGAGAAACGACACCCAAGAGTCTGAGCAAAAACTGCATACACCCACTTCTCAGAACAGACTTGGGCATACAACACTTAATGAAATTCCACCATAATCACATCCACCATAACTGCAAGAATTGTGATTGGGTGTTAGCCATAGTGACCACATATGTGCATGATTGCCCTCAAGGATTAGTTCTCAGCCCCGCCCACTCTCTCTCACACTCATTTCCTGACTAATCCTTAGAAATGTAAACAGGTCAAATGTAATTTTATCCACTGAGTACCTTGGCAATGTGTTCCAGCCATCGCCCAAGAGCAATGAAGACGAACAGCATGGGGGGAGTGTCGAAGAAGGTGACCGGGCTTTGCTCCGCCTTCTCTGCGATAGCAACCAATAGGACAACGCAGGAGTAGATGTACGAGATGGTGGTGGCCAATACGATCAGGACGTCCATATTAGCCACTTTGTGTTTCAGCGAGCGGTATGCCTGAATGTAGAAATATCGCCCCCCAAAGATCTGATGGACAGAGAGAGAAAGGGAGAGGGCCAGCATAGTTCAATAAGAATGTAAAGTCAATGTCATAGAATTTCAATGCTGATCTACTTTAATGCAGATTCAGCTTTTTAGCTTCGCTTTTTTTATGCTAAATGCTAAGGTGCTTGAAAACTTAATCGAACCAGACAACTGGAAGCACTTCCTGGTTTGGTGTTACCTGCACAGGTGTGCAGAGAAGGAAGAAGGCGAGGTTAAGGATAGAGAGTCCAGGAAAGACGTTCTGCTCGTGGGGCATGGAGCCGCCGTGCTCCTGGTGCTGACTGTCCATCACCATCATATAGATCATCAGACCCATCACAGGAACCCCAAACACCAGGCTGAACAGGAAGGACTGCTTCCATCTGCACACACAATAATGCACGCACGCACAAACACATGACACGATACACATGCACACATTGTGAATGATCATGCTAATGTTTCAAAGCTACACACTATAAACTGCAAACTATTACAAAAAGGAAAATGACGAAACTGCAAACAGAATGGCAGTCCCTCCAGGATTTTGCGATCTTGCGTTTTCACAAATTCACGCAAATTCAAGGATTTCCCGCAATTGCGGGTTGCAATTTTCTCTTCTTATAATATTAATATTTCTACACAAAAAAACTTCGGAAAGTCATGGAATTTCTGCATTATTTGTGATTGATTTGAACTCAAAATCACAGCAATTTTCAACAACAAAACAACAGCAATTCCAACAGTAAATTTAGCTACTTTTGGCCGCATCAATCACAAAAAAACCCTCGCAACATCTTAGAGGAACTGGAATAGGTGCTGATACTATGGAAACAAGTAGGGATACTTGCTGCTGAATCTCCTCCCGGTGGTCCAATGCTTCATTTTTCCCACAGCCGTCACTTTTGATCAGAGACGCTCCAAAGCCCAAAGCCTGCCTCAGAAGGAATGAAAGAGATCAGAGCTATTGGGATGCCATGTCTTGCAATTTGATCCCAGATGTTTAATCTACTGTACCTCAATGCTTCTGATGATGTCCCTGGCACCAAGTATTTCTGGGTCAAACTTCACATGAGCCTTTGTGGTTGCCAGTGAGACAGAGACCTCAAAAACCCCCTTAGTCCCGAGCAGTTTGTTTTCAATGTTATGGATGCATGATGCACAGGTCATGCCAGTCACCTAAAAATAAATAAAAAGAAAAAATGAATAGTCTGTGAGGTAATAATGCAATGCATAACACTGCATAAGACATACACTCCACACAGACACAGACCAAAAAATGAAAGGAATAAACACACACACACACACACACACACACATACACACTCACAGAGAGATCCAGTTTCCCGTCAATAACTGCATTGGTCTCTATGAGTGCGGCACCGAAGCCAAGACTGGATATGAGTCCGGTGACTTCAACTGCATCCAGCACCTTTGGGTCATACCGGACATCTGCCTTCCCTGCCATCAGGGATACCAGAACAGACACCACACCTACACACAGACACACACACACACACCCACACACACACACACACACACACACACACACACACACACATACATACATGATATATGATTTGTGACATATTTGAGAGTCTAGAGTCTAGAATAAATACTAATAGTAAATAGTAAATACACATTTCCTCTTACACACCCTTGTGTTTGAGGAGGCTGCGCTCAATGTTGGCCACACAGGAGGCACAGGTCATGCCAGTCACACGAATAAAGCACCTCTGGGTGGTCCCTTCCCCAGACTGCTGGTCTCTGGGTACTTTAGCTGCTAGGTCATTAGATGGCTGGGGACGATGGTAAGGAGAGGTTTTGCCTTTGGGTTCAGAGGTTGTCCCTTTGTCTGTGGAGCTGGGCTCTTCACAGAAAAGACACATGTAACATATAGTAAATATTAATAGTAAATATATTAAAAATGAAAGTCATACAGTTTTCAATAAATATAAAGACAGTGTATGGCAAGCCAGGGAGAAGATAAGCAGGGATACAACATTTTATATCATTCATAGACAAAGTATACCAAACACTAAATCTATGTACTCATTTGACCTTTTCTGAGTGTCCTTTTAGTTTGGCTGACCTTTACTAGCCCAGCTTCATCAAAAAAAAAAAAGGAATACATTAAGACACAATTCTGTGTAACAAAGGCCCTCTTTAATCCTCTTTGGGGCTAGGAGCCATTCCTGGCACACTAAGAGCGAGCAAAGGCTTACTCCGAGGTATGCTAGAGTGCTATGTGACACTCAAGAACCACCACTTGTCTCGTTACCATGGAGAAATGTGTTCAAACACTTATTGCATTCCCTGGAGAGGAGTTTGATTAGCTGCTAATTAATTTACCAAGAGCCTTTGAGATAGCTGCTTGTTTGTGTGACAAATTGCATTTTGTACTAAATTATGAAAAACATGAAAATGTCATCTCACAGAATGACGCAGTACTTACAACAATAAGAGAGTACTAATCGTGTTACAAGTCTGTTACTACCTACACAAACGTATGTCACAGGCCACTATAATGGAAAAGATAAGTAGGGCCCCCAAAGGTCATTTGTCAGATTTCGTCAAAATCTTAATTTAAAAAAGGTCATTCACAAATCCCTCAGAACGCAGTATGTTCTCATTGATGTATTCCTTGTACCTCATCAATGGGCTAACGAGTGAACACTGCAAATAATGGTATGTACAATACCTTTCTCCAGTGTAGCCTCAAACCCCATATCCTCAATGGCTTCCCTCAGCTCCTCTGCACTGGTCAGTGTGGGATTAAAGATCACCATTCCCTTTTCCTTCTTTAATGAGACCCTGATGGACTGAACCCCAGGCCTCTGGGATATCATCCCTTCAATGGACTGCACACAAGAGTTGCAGGTCATCCCTAAGATTCCAATGGTAGCAGCCGGAAAAGGAACACTGTCTGAAGTTTGGGACGTGGATGCAGAGTTCAGGTGTTGGGAGCTGGGGGTCATCTCCATGGAACTTGTGGTCCAGATCCCAGCTGGAGTTTCCACTGGCAAGGTCGGCAAGGTCACATGAAAATTACCAGGTGGGATCCCCTCCACGAGCCCCTTCACCATCTCCAAGGTGACCAGAGAGGGGTCATACTTCAGGTCCATATGCCTTGTTTCTAAGGAGACGCTTACAGAACAGACCCCCAAAAGTCCTGACACATGCTCTTGGATGTTATGCACACAAGACCCACAATGCATCCCTTCAACACCCAGGGTCATAGCCACCTCCCCTGCCGCTGCATTCACTTCTAGCTTCCTTCCATGGGAGGAGGTTGGAATGGGGCTGCTTGTGAGAATGGCGTCAAACCCCATGTCCTCAATGTGGGTCCTCAGTTCCTCTGGACCCACCTGCCCAGGGTTAAAGGTCACTGAGGCTTCCTTGTCACTTAGGTACACCTGAATGGCCATGACACCGGGCAGTTCTCCTATGCGCCCCTCGATGGACTGCACACACGACTGGCACGTCATACCCTCCACCCTGATCCTCACCAGGGCAGATTTAACAGGAGGTGTCAGAACCTGTGTGTCTCTCCCCACAGCAGAGTCCCTGGCCCCACAGCACAACCCTCTGGCTTGGGGGCACATCTCACAAGGACTCCCCGGGACAAAGCCCAAGTTATCAAAGCCAAGTTTTGGAGGGGGCCAGGCATCACTGACACCACCATTCTCCTGTTTAGGCTGACAAGACAAGAAAATTAGAAAAATTATAAATGTACATGTTAAGGAAAAAATTGTGTTATGGGTTAATATACTGGAATCCACAGACTTTTGATTTTACTGAAGCCTAGAGAGTAGTGTCTACTGTTCAAGCACCAAACTTCACCAGCCACTAATCTGGCGCTTTAATATGGTCTGACTTTACTTTTGTATCTTAACATCAAAGGCCTAATTATGGGATTGTTCCAATTATCACATGACCATCAGTTGCGTTTGTGTATGGTGGGAGTGACTGCGGTATGCCGAAGGAATGGAATGGAGAGAGAGGGCCATGGTGGAGGTGCCTGGAACCATTTCTTGAATGTGCAACTATTTCTTTGTTTGTTTCTCACTTTTTTGGGGGTAATGAGATAACTTTAGAAAGCGCATCCTGGTTGTGATGAACCAAAGCAACAACAACAAAAGACAAAACATATTCGATATGTATGTACAGCACTCAGTTTTGAAAATGCTGGCGTTTCTCCTGCTATCAGAGAGATGCATTGTGGACAGGAATTGTTATCTTTCTCATGGTGAACAGAAAACATACAAACTTGAACATGTACAACCAGTTGGTTAAGAAGTCATTGTTTATTCAGTGTACTACTTGGTGGTTTCCCCTTTTAATAACCCTCTGAGTAGTAATGATTCTCAGTATAACACAAAAACAACAATCTTTACAGAGATATGTTGTTGTCCTTTTGGGACTCATAAAGAACGAGTAAACACAGTTAGGTGAGAGGTTAGTATGAGATTCTCCTCACTTGTAAAATACAGCCTTTGTAAATAAAAAGTAGAATGAAAGGTAGCCTATAAGAATTGAATCCTTTTTGCGCTCACAAATGTTATTTCCACATGACAGTCAGTAAACTTTGGACGCTTATTATGGCGGAGGGGCTGAGAGGCGATCAAAGTACAGTCAATAGGCTACAACTAGCTAGTTTGAGGACAGACATGGCACCTCACTCGTCACATGGGCTACTTATGCTAAATTCATTCTCAAAAATAAAATACAACAATTTACATAAACTTTCCAACTCATCACTTTGGTTACAGCATACTTAACAATATACTAGGAAAACACTGACCTTAACGGCTTCCTGCCCATCTTTGTGTAGCACTCCATCAGGTCCCAAAACATGTTCTCCAAAAACAGGTGTCAAACTGATCGGTTTAATAATCTGGGGACAGTCTACCATGCAAACCTGCTCCACGGCACTGTTTGAAGCATGCCTGGTCAAACTGTTCAGTGACTTAACATTGGATGTAAACTTTTTCATTTTAACGAACTGACTGGCAATTCTCAGTTACAAGACATGCTATAACATATTTTCTGTATTCGCTGACCGAAAGAACATGTTCAATAGTTTTTCCCTTTCTGTCACCGCCGTTTACAAATCCGTGACACCTGAACCAGACATCGGGACTTACTAGTACACCAAATACCGGTTCCTGTGACTAAATGGCTCGTGCGCTGCACTCGGATTCAGCCTTGTGAAATCCAAGCAGACCTATCCATACTTCGATATGGGGCGTGTTCATCACAGTAACCTTTTTGATTTTGTAATGGGGAATGGCAGTATTATTTTTGTCAACCAGAATAGCCTACAGCTTCAAAAAGGCATCCAATCGGCTGCGAATGTCCATTGTTCCTTACACGGACTTTAATGTGTTGTATTGCTGTAAGCAAAGTTTATCTCGATGACCGTTGCACACGTGACTTTAGAAACGGATTGGTAAAGATTGTTAGACGTGTTCTTAATGAACTCGCCCCACGTTCTCTGAACCAGAAACGGCGTTTCTCGCAACTGCACTTCTTTATAAATGATTTACCGCCAGAATGTTCCTATGTCTGTTGAACAAGTTGAGAAAACGGCCTGTAGAGACTAGGTAAAGCTAAACTCCATAATCTATGTTCTATCTTAATTTGAACGTTTACTGACCAAACCAAGTCTACTTTTAATGTATTAATTTCTATACAGTTATTATATCCAATAGGGCTTAGTGACAGCTGTTCATTTTCCTCTTGTGAAGGACATTTAATTCACATAGGAATGTTTCTGTGTTCTTAGAAATAGCCTATAAGTGCTTTGGGTATTCCTGTTCAGTTAACAAAATGTCTGTATTAACAGGCTAAACCAGGGGTTTTCAACTGGTTTTGTCCCAGGGGCCACCATTCTGACTAGAAAGTAATTTGCGGCCCACTGATGTGCTTGCGCGTGCGTGTTTGTAACCGGCGCCGCCACGCCCCCTCCCCCCCGCACACATATTCTTAAATATGTGAAATGATCAGGGTAGATCACTAACCGCCACCGCCACGCCCCCTCCCCTCCCCCCACGCACATATTCCGCCTGTAGCACTTGTCAGTGTAATTTCTTCACTGAATATGGGTCTACATCAGTATATTACAGGCAATGCGACTTGACTTTTCAGACTATTTAGATTGACATATTTTTTCTTTTTTCTTTTAGATATTTTTCACGATATTCAAGAGTAATCTGGAAATGTGTTGAAATATCAAAGTGAATTTATGAAGATAAAAAAGTCAATGGTGAACTGATCAACAGAGGCTCATGTCGCGGACCCCCTGCAATGCTGTCGCGGACCACCAGGGGGCCGCGGACCCCCGGTTGAAAACCCCTGGGCTAAACAGTCTTCGGCTTCTATTGCACATTACATATCTCAAAGTTTTAGTGCAGCGTACGATAATTTAGATAGCCTCTTTTAATTTTATTAATGTCAGGATGGCCGAGCGGTCTAAGGCGCCAGACTCAAGGTAGCAACCTTCCTCCATTGGGTATTCTGGTCTCCGAATGGAGGCGTGGGTTCAAATCCCACTTCTGACAATGGTTTTATCACATCAGAGCTATAGCATAAAATCCTGTTAAAAAGTAACTCTTCAATGCATCAAATGCTCTTGAAGCATACGATCTAAGTATATTTCAGCTTCCCTGTCTACCCTGTACAGCAGACATTCTGACTGACTGCATGGAAACTGTAAAAGGGCGTTTAAAATCAGCATGTCAGGATGGCCGAGCGGTCTAAGGCGCCAGACTCAAGGTAGCAAGCCTTCCTTCAATGGGTATTCTGGTCTCCGAATGGAGGCGTGGGTTCAAATCCCACTTCTGACAGAGGTTTTAGCTCATCACATCAGAGCTATAGCACAAAATGAGGTTAAAAAGTTACGCTTGAATGCGTCGAATGCTCTTGAAGCACACGATGTTCAGCTTTCCTGTTTACCCTGTACAGCAGACATTCTGACTGACGCCAAAGACACTGTAAAAGGGCACACGCTTTGAGCATGTCAGGATGGCCGAGCGGTCTAAGGCGCCAGACTCAAGGTAGCAAACCTTCCATCAATGGGTATTCTGGTCTCCGAATGGAGGCGTGGGTTCAAATCCCACTTCTGACAATGGTTTTATCACATCAGAGCTATAGCATAAAATCCTGTTAAAAAGTAACTCTTCAATGCATCAAATGCTCTTGAAGCATACGATCTAAGTATATTTCAGCTTCCCTGTCCAAACCCTGTACAGCAGACATTCTCGCTTTCGGCATTGATATTGTAAAAGAGCGGCTTTATGCAGTATGTCAGGCTGGCCGAGCGGTCTAAGGCGCCAGACTCAAGGACTTAACCTTCCCAAAGCACGGGTATTCTGGTCTCCGAATGGAGGCGTGGGTTCGAATCCCACGTCTGACAGAGATTTTGTATTGCAATTTCACCGGTGACGAAAAACAATGTCGATAATCAAAGGAGTGTATACCACAAGATAGTTTCGTTTAAATGACAATAACTCTGTTACGACTTAGTGTACTTATCAGCTCCACATGCCTTTTGCAGTAGCCTATACTCAACGTTGTCTAGGTATAATTAACATGAAATACTCTGGCATCCCTCTACGCTACACGGACGCCTTGCTGTTGCTGTCAATTAGTTATGATATCTAGGGAAAATAAGTGAGTCAATAACAGTTGGAATATAGATATAGAGGAAAAAATATATAAATGGGAAAGAGGCAAAATACCGTACCCAACAGGGGTGATCAGGCAGCCGCTGGACTGTCCAAGTGGAGCCGTACATCTTGCAGTCTGTAGAGAGAAGGACTTAAGTTAGGAGTGTCCAGCCTGTAATTGACAAAGACCACTTAAATTGGATGACTCTATGCGGAACAACACGGATCTGAGGGAGCACATGACAGTCACAGCAATCCAATTGCCAGTTTTTTCAGTCTGGTTCCATGCTGTCATCCTCAGCAACGGATGCGATTCATTGAAAACAGTGCCGGATTGCTTATAGTGAACACTGCCTACCTATTGTGCATAGATGGGCTACAACAGTAACCCTGCAACCAACTACGTTTTATGTTTGTTTTGGCATTATTAAGTGTGTAGACGCAGAATGCGATAACCGGCCTATAAAACGCAATCTGCTTCAAACAAGCAAGGCTAAAATGTTTAAAAAACACACAGAGAGTCTCCTCAGCAATGCTATTGGGGGTTTCTTAAACAGTGGGCTTTGCTGATAATGAAGAAGTAGTAGCCTATTCCGGATCAGATAAACAAAAACAGAAATCTAGATGATAGCCATCTCTAGAAGGGATTTTTGAAAATAATCCCGGTAAAATGCTTTGTGTGGTATTTTTGTCTGTATTTTCTTTTAGCCTACTTGTTTGCCTTAATTTAGGCAATTTGGCACAGGCGAGTTTTGAATAGCCTACTTAAAAAACAAGACCGATGGTTAATTCCGAATAAGGATCATATGCAATTTCCTAGTGGTAATCTCATATTTTTAATTTATGTGATTGCACCTGAAGGTGGTGAGGGGGTTAGGCCTTGGCTACTGCACAAGGTGAGACCAATTAGACTATAAAAGGCAGCGGACTCGTAGGCCGTTCCTTTTGAGTTAGCGTAGCTTACTGACACACAAGAACCAGCGAGAAATTATAAAACATTGCCCTGCTATTTAAAAACGAATGCTCGTAAAAAGACGTCTATAGTCTAGCCTATTATGTCGAGCCTTTTGAATGAATTTCTTATCAAAGACGTTCGACCCGGTTTTAAAAACATAAATGTTGTGTTCATAGTTTTGGAAATCAGTAAGTAACAATGACATTTATTTTAAACTTGGGTTTACAACTGAAATGTATACATGAAAATAACTTCTTCGGATGCGAAGGAAGCCTGAATTAATAAGATTATACCTCTTTTTTTTATTGCGTTTGCAATTTGAGCTAATTGTTTGTGTAGACTTATACTACCTCCCATTGGCCGATTAGAGGATATTTTAAATGGACCTGTCAAGTACTACTCAATACATACAAGTAACCCTACTTACTGTTCCCCGCGAATCAATATTCTGAGAGAGCATATTGTTCTTATCCACGTGACCACTCTTTGCCCTTAAGGGTTCAGTGCTATAGGCATATACTCACCATCTGTGTAATGATATACCTTTTATACCAGACAGGGTCAGCAAAACCAAAGACGGCCATGAGATTCGTTCCTGTAAAGTTGCTGACAGAAGCGGCAGCATCTCCATCTCCGTGTGGGACGAGGCAGGAGGCTTCATTCAACCTGGGGACATCCTCCGTCTCTCCAAGGGGTGTGTGTTACAAACCAGCACTTTTCACTATAGATGCTTACGTTCAGGTTTTAAAAGTGTCTCTGCATTAGGGTGGCCCTCCTCATATGATTGACATAAAATGGGCAACAATAAGGCATTTATTAGACTGGTTGACCCACAGGTTATTCCATCTCCATCTTGGCAATCATGTAGGGCTACAGACACAGTCTATAGACAGTTGATCACAGAAAAGGGGTATAGATATAGATGTACACAAAGTGCTTTCCAATTAAACCCAACGCAAAAGAAAGAAAGCATTCTGGTAAGAAGTTAACATAAGCATGAAACTGAATATTGATTTTACATGCATTGTGTCATCTGGCTGTTGGTGCTGATGTTCTCAGGTACGCCTCCCTGTGGAAGGGTTGTCTCACACTATACACAGGCAGAAGTGGAGAACTCCAGAAGATCGGAGAGTAAAGAAAACATCCTATTTTAACACATATTTCATCACAGTCATTCTGGTGACTCACAAAGTGGGAGACTGACATTCATTTTCTTTTAGATATTGTTTATCTAGATAAATAAATTGATACATTTAGCCAGAGACTTGCAGAACAGTACACAACTGAATAAATATGGGTAGTTTCTAGGAATTGAACCACTGGTTTTAATATTAGATTCCCCCTTCTCTGCCTCAGCTTTTGCATGGTGTTCTCAGAGGTGCCAAATTTCAGCGACCCAAACCTTGATGTGCTGACACAAATGAACCAGATAAACAAACCCGTGAGTACCAGGCCATGGCACGTGTTTCCATTCTTCATGCTAATTTCAAATCATATACTAGCCTTTCATTCCATTTCAGTTTAAGACTTTAAGACTTATCTCAAACAAGTTGCCATGGATATTCTTGCCCTATTTGTCATGGGTCTTTGTCAGGTGAATATCAAGGAACCTTCAAATGTGCTTGACAGACTTTTATAATCAATTGTAATGGAGGATGTGGTGTCACATACTCACAGGTCAAACCAGACCAGCAGAACATCCCTCAAAATGGCCAGACAACAGGAGGTCCTGGAAATCCTTTTCCTCAAAGTAATGAATTAACTTATCTGATGGACAGACTGAACATTTTCAACAGTATTACAAAAGACTTCTCATTCGTTCGCATCCTTCTATTTTCCCATAGAACAAATCTTGATAGTTTGACATCTGCTAAATCGATCCTACACATTTTCCTCCTGTAGCTATTGGATCCCCAGCATCCTACTCCTCCAGTGTCTCGTCCCATCATCCGAGAGATGCTCGAGATCTGCCCTGTGGTACAGAGAGGGGGCAGGATCGGCCTCACCGCGTGCTCCTAAACAGGAACCCTCTGTGCAACGTGAGGGAAGGTGCGGGTAGAGCCTTTGGCATGAGGGGCCATATCCGGGACCCACGCCAGACCCCCACATGGAAGAAATAGGGTAAAGAGTTCCTATTTGTAGTCACAATGCTAGATGGATGTAGACCTGGTATTAAATATGCTCCCTTCACGGTGGCTCATTTGATTTGAAAGTACAACCTGACAATGACTTTGTTTCATTTTTCTGGAGAACACTCACAGATGTCAAATTAAGTATTGTAGTGATATGTAGAAAAAAGGAAAGCCTAGCAAAGGAAAGCCTATCACAAAGCCTTTCAACCAATATGGTGCAACTGATGGATCTTCATGCTTTTATGCACTACCAGGATGGTGTTTGTCTTAATCTTTCTTGGCATGACTCTTGGCATGACACACCAATTCAGGTCACAAAATAGATTCAGCCACAGCATGAAAGATGATTTTTGTTTTGGCAAAATATGTTACGACGTCTACTTTTTTGTCCCCCAGAAATATTTATACTGAAATCTACAATCATAATGCATTATTACGGGACTACTCATCTGGATACCTTTTCTAATCCATATCCTTGTTTGTGATGCGCAATACACTTTTTATAAAAAGGAATATTTCAAAATCCAACTTTAGTATAACCATTAGTATATTCACACAGATGTCGACTCAACAAAATGAAGTTTTATTATCATGGGGAAAACATTTAGTTCACATGGTCATTACAATGTTTTAACAAACTTAAAAAAAAAATGAACTGTTCTAGTAAAAAGAAACAAAACTCAAAAGCCCGTTACAAACCTGGGGTGTAGGTCTTCTATTCACACAGTAATTAAAAGACACAGTCAATATCTGCCAAAGCTTCACACATGGGTTCGTCCAAGTACAGCTATGGCTGAAGAGGAGAAATAATGTGAAAGGGCCTTAGTATGTACATTAAAGGCTATATCAGCAGTCCATGTCCTGATGAACATACAGGATCTCAGCAAGCTTTGGGTAGAGCAGACACCTCCTCCAGGCATTCGTCATAGGACTCTTTATAATCATCATGTGGTTTGATCATAATGACACAGGTAGGCCGCTTTGAACCAGCAGATGAGCCAAGGTCCTAAGATAACAGATGTGGAAGTTAGGTCTTCACATAACATAAAACTGAGACTGTACATCTACAAATATATATAAGTAGGCCAATTATAAGGGATGTTCAGGGTTACACTTACCACTTTGGAAGGAATGTAGGCATATGGCATATCCCTGTCTTCACACATGATGGGTAGGTGACAATAGACATCGATGGGCAATGTATCCCCAGCTAACACCACAATCCTGAGGGAAAAGTTATTTGTGATGAGAATTACACGTACATAAGAAGAGTTGGGTTATTCATACGAAGCTAGCCGAGTGGGACCCCGTGTTATAGAATGGTCCATGAACAGGACATAGAAACTGCATGCAGTCAACGTGTTATAGTACTGGAGCCTTGGTCGTTCAACACTTACCCTTTTTCTCCTTTGTTTATGAACTTCTGGACTTCTTTCACTCCTCGTCGTATTTGTTTCAACTTCGATGCTGCAAATGTACACGTTCAAAAACATGTTAAATTTCACAAAAATACGTAACGTTAATCGCTGTTTAAAACGAGTAGCAAGTTGATAACTAACGTACATGTTCGTACTTTTTCATACATCTAACTAACTGCAAATTCTACATTGTAGTTCATTGACAAGGTTTTTGTTTTGTTTTAACAGTAACCATTTCGAGCGCTTTAGTTACCTTTTTTGACGCACTTGTACAGCTTCTTGCTAAGTTTTTTTGAAGCCAGAGGTGTAGCAATTGGGTTGACATTAGCAATCAACTCTTGATAAGATTTTTCGGGTGCCACGGTCTCCTCCTCTGCGGCGACCACCTCTTTCTTAACTTTGGTCATCTTAATAAGTATGAAATACTGATTTTTACCAGTTATAATCCCAAAATACAACTCTAGCTTCACAGGCAACGTGTATGCTACTGTGCACGCGTTGAACAACTTCTTCTACTACTTGAATTTATGGTATGCACTGTGGTAGCGCCACCAACTGGTCTGGAGGATATCTACAAAAACGTATCGAATATTCATGAGCATTTAGGTTTCAGTAAATCTATAAACAAATTAATATTTATACATTTGTTGATAGATTTACTGAAACATATGCTATGTTATGTCCACACATCTATAAATTAACCATACTTTTTTTTTTTCAAAATGTTGTTACCTTCATTCACAATCTCAGGTCCTATTTGTCAAGCTGCTTGAGGGACTGAACAAAAACAGGAAGGCTAGTTGGCTAAGTAAATAATGGACGACATAGCGTTCAATAACATGATATAAATGTACGTTCAATGTGGTATGCAACCATGATGCACTATTAAGTAGTGATGGGCAAATGAAGCTTTGGTGAAGCATTGAACCATTTAGGCACATTGTTTCAAAAATCGGTTCATTACTTAAAGCTTCAGTAACAGTGACCTCTCCTGGTGAAGTGCCAAGGCTGCAACTAAATTGACAGTGGCACGAGGCTTTAAAACAATGACAATCTAGTGTGCACGCACCAAATCACACAGGGCACAAGATGCAGTTATGACCAACTTGACCTATCAACATCATGTTTCAAAATGTTCTTAAACAGCAGTGTAGAAAGTGATGTCGGGGGAACTGCTGATTACGATTGTGCCATTTCGATATGACCAGGAGGTATGATAGAGTTGGCCCATTTCTGCTTCAAAGTTGCTCAAATCCTGTTGGGCGTGCTGTATGAATTAATTAATTGTGCTCATGGACCCTGAGCATAGGTGAGAAGTAGACAGGCACAAATCTGGTGCAGAAATGTTTCGGTCGGACCTCAAAGCATGACTTTTAGCCTTGGTAACCTGCTGCGTTGGGTGACTGCACAGCCCCGCACTGCACTAAACTCATAAGTTAACCTAACATACCATGCTTGCAACTGCCCTAAACCTCCCTCCCAAACCGGGTCATGGCACCTATCTAACCTGCATTGTGTTTGGTTTTACACCATACTCGAACTTGCAACCTCAGATGTGTGAGGCGCACATTCGAGCAAAGAGTCTTGCTGGCATGGGTGCTAGAGTCCGTCACTAGCACATCTCTTAAGGTCTCATGTAGTTTGGCAGTAAAGCCTTCATTGTGCTGAACTTAAAACAACTCAAGGCCTACAGCAGCCATGGCATGACATTGCATGTGAAGAGTTTAGTCAACCCAACTCATTGAAAATATGGACTAGAAGTAGGCTATGTAAAAAAACAAGGCTGTGCCTTAGGAAAGACCCACATTTTCCATAACTTTTACATTTCCTTCGAAAAGTGTAAACCAAGATTAAAATCGTGGCCTGTGCCTTTAATCATACAGGAAAATCTTCCTCCACACCGAGTCCCCCAGCCCAGCAAGTGGCGGTAATGGTGTTATGGTTATTTCCCCAACTGTCACTGCAGAACAAGTTTGGTGTACTGAAGAAGGGTCCTCGTACGTCTATGAGGTCAACATGTGAATGTTAGCTAGTCAGTTAGCTACTGTTACTAATTCTGAATTTACTGCAGTTCAATGTATTTCACTTGTCATGGTTGATTGTTAGATCTTAAAGACGTCTCGAACTAGGGGGCAATTTGTCTCCAGCATTTACCTTGAAGGTAGCTTTACACTGTTGTTCTCAGGCAGGCAGCTTTTGGTCCTTGGCATTTTGTAGTACTCACTACTAGTTTCATACAACGTTACTAATAGCTAGCATCGTAGCAGGATGGATACGTTTAATTGATCCATTCGGCTATCTAACGCAATCTTTAGGTAATTTGTTCAGCGGAATGTGTTTGGTAACATACTGCTTAACTCGCCGTACTTCGCGGCGCTTTGCCACTGATTTACTTCCTTTAGGGACTGCAAAGTGCATGGTGGGACCGTATACACTCAAGTAATTAATAACTTGTTAACATTGCAGTTGAGGTCTGTGTAAAAAAAAAACTGCCGCACAAAAGTGGTCAAATTGTTAGCACGTGGGTTAATTCTGCAGCACTTGCCACATTTCAATGTCAACGTCTCTCTCT
Organism: Clupea harengus; assembly: GCF_900700415.2. Classification (NCBI taxonomy): domain Eukaryota; kingdom Metazoa; phylum Chordata; class Actinopteri; order Clupeiformes; family Clupeidae; genus Clupea; species Clupea harengus. The sequence goes on along the minus strand of NC_045172.1, from coordinate 3,733,726 downwards.
TAACATACAAGTCAATATAGCAATTAGTCCATCTCTTGTGTACGTTCTTGCTCTCATACACACATATAACTCTGTCACAAATCTTGCGCGTCGTCACACATCTCCTGTTTCGGTTGTGATTTTTCTTAACAATATCTTTCTCTTTATAGCCCTACGTGTTACTACATTCGTACGCTTATATCTCGTTCTAACGTTCTGTTCAGCTTTTAACATGATGACCTAGACAAAAGACATACAATTACAACATGATAAATAACATAACTCCACTTTCCTCCTCGAAGACAATGTCCGCCTTCCGGCTGTCTTGGGTCCTGGGTCAAGTTGGATTGACTCTCCGGAGAAGACCAAGCTCAGTTTCTCCACTAGCAGCAGTCTTGGTGCATCACACCAGGCAAGACCAGCTAACAATCTGTCGCTGTTTGTGGAACTTCACATCAATTTCTCCCAGGAACACTGCTGCATTCTCTACACAAGTAACTGGTAGTGGAGACGATGGTAAGGGCAGTTTATGTGCTTGCTATGTTCATTATATGTTACTTGTTAATTAGATGGGACAATACAAATATTTAGGGTTGAGCAAGTTTACCAGTGTATTTGGGTATATTGTGAGTGAATGAAGGAGTTAAACATTTATTGAATGTTACATTGCTAAATGTACTGATTCACATATATATACAGGTACACATTTACTACTTGAATGGTAGCTGTACATAATTTAAAAGATTGAGAGAGTGGGAAAGGTGTATGTTAAGTTCTTTCTCATCTCATGCAAAAGAACAAACAGAGGAAAAACCAAAGAAAACTAAAATAAAACAAGACCCACGTGCCCGTCAGACCTTCAGCAGCGTGGGACGGAAGATCCATCACCGCCGCCTCCTGCTCCTGAGCGACACGGGCGAAAACCTGGGCACATTTCACCGGGCAGATGTGATCAGGATGATGGAGGAGAAGCAGATGAAGCTGGTGGCGGTGAACGAGACCGCAGACCCACCGGTGTTCAAGCTGATGACGGGGAAACAGATTCACGAAGAACAGATGAAACTACGAGAGAAGACGAAGAACAAAACGGGTAAGGACTAGAGTGACACTGTGGTCATAAGTATAATCTTCACCCCTTCATAATACACATATGGATCATAATTACAATTATTGTCATCATCACTCCAGTTTTTACAGTAATCTGAATTGTTGTTGATGATCCGAGTCATGTCTTGAGTCCCCAGTGTTCGAGTCTCAATCCAAATCACTATAGATTCTGAGTCAAGTCCGAATCCCCATTACCCGAGTTATGAAGGTTGAGTGAGTCGAGTTCCAAGATGGCCTCCAGTGCTCAACTCTGGTACAGTCAAAGAGCTGACATAGCTGTAGAAATGTAGATCTACATTAAACCCGTCAACATTTCAAAGGGAGTTTGTAAACTGTGTGTGACACAATAGCCAAACAAATGCACTCGCAAGGATGAGCATCTGAGTCCTCCTCTCCTGCTTCCAAGTCCGGATGCAGTCAATGCTCGAGTCCATGTCGGAGTAATTAAGTCCAAGTCGAATCACGAGTTCTGGACTCGAGTACTATAATACTGCGTGTAGCGATTGTGAAAAGCAGCACTGAAACCTGTGAGTCTCAAAATGTTTCTGACCTTGTCTTAAGGAACATGTGATTAATATGGCTCACTCTGGCATACACTTACTTCATCAGGACCCGTGCAGATGAAAGAGTTGACTCTGTCCTCAGACATCGGAGCAGGTGACCTCAACACCAAACTTCGACAGATCAGCGCTTGGTTGGATAAGAAACATCATGTCAGAGTAACGTTACGACGTAGACACTATGGCGGTGTTGATGACATCCAACCACTGGTGAGCACTCTTATTCTGCGGCTTGGCAATACATAATTAGCTTATAAACAAAAACTTACTGTGACCTTCAGACTTCTTAAACTCCTGCATGAAAAAACATTTATAAATTGATCTACCTGGTTAGCTTTTATTGAAAGATGTGCATCTACAGAAAATCCCTCAAGCCTATGCAGAGAAAGAAAAAGAATACAAAATATAATCCTTATGGGCAATATCCAATCATAGCTTTTCAGATCGGAAAGAGAGATATGTATTAATAAAGGTACGAAAAAAAGCAGCTAAACCCAAATTTCTAAACAGGGCAGTAAGTTAACACAACAGACACTGCATCGATCTAATCAGCTGTTTCCCTTAAACTGAAGCTAGTAAGCGTGTCTGTCTGAAACCTCTGTGTGTGTTTGTGTGTGTGTTTACAGGACAAAAGTCTTGAGGTCATGCTCTCTAAACTAGACATACTCTTTGGCTACGTGTCACCACCCCGCGTCATTAAAGAGGGACGAGCAGCTTCCTCTGTCATCAGACTTCCCTCAGAAAAGGAGAAGCGCGCTGCCATGGCAACCTCAGCATCTACAGGGACCACTACCACATCTAGGGACACTCCTCTTTCTACTTCCACTGCTAAAGGGTCTGAGGAGAAAGAGACCGATACAAAATGAAATCTGTACAAATGAGATGGAGTGAGGTGAGGAATGATTTTGATGTGGAGTGTTCATACAGACAGAAACTCCACCCCCCTCATTGTCTTTGGCCAATATCCTCCAAGTCTACGGATTCTTCAATCGTGTGTTTTTCCTGTGATCAGGAAGATTGAACACCTGCCTAAAGAACACTTACGTGACAGTGGTGTCTACCATGAGATGGAGTGTCCAAGAATATGGTGTCCAAAACAGATAAGTGTTGAATAAAATGTGTCTAAAAATATTCTGGGAAAGTAATTATTTTGATGAGGTACATAGTGCAATATCCAATAACATGTCACAATTGTAATCATGTGAGGCTGGTGAGAAAAACAATGTGACAACATTACATCAAAACCAGCTCAAGACCCACTCGGTCCTCTTTCCCTATCACTGAAACTAGGGTTTAGTTCATCAGTAAGACTACAGGCACCATCTTTCTCACCCGCTTCATAAGAAATCAGTTTATCCATTGAGCAAGACCAAACATTTTGGGATATACAAAATAAATGGTCTTTTGGCGTGTTTTCTACTGTGTTTAGTAACTAGGCTTCTACTACTTTTCCCTGCATACCGGTATGATGGTACAAAAGTTATACACAAAATCAAAGTTGAAAAAATATTGCATTTATTTAGCTTGTTTATGTACATAACATACATACTTTTGCTAACGACATCACTGTACAATTATATATTCTTTCACTAGAAACATAACTTTAAGCAACTTCATTAAAGGTAAAACAAATGGGACATTTACATGTCATTAACTTGACAAGTCAATCAGAGAAAATATTTAAACAGTCCAGTTATGACTGAGGTTCTGATCTAACAGAAGAACCATTTCCACAACTTCACCCTCAACTGAATTTAGGAGCTTTGTGTCCTTCCTAAAAGGCATGGCTCAAATCCCAAACATTGGTTTGTAAGGATTATTATGCAGTCTTTATTTCAATACACTGTCCAGTGTGTGAAGAATCAGGAAAACTACTCTGAACGGATTCAATAATGGGGCTACACGTGTCCAAGTTGTCCAACTTGTGGCTGCTCTCAGGATTGAAGCCACTGAGGTGAGATGGCAGGGATCTGCCAGGGACGACTTTCTTTGGTTTCCTCTCCTGTGGAAGAAGTTGAAGAAAAAAAGCCATAAATAGCTGAATGAAAGTAAGATGTCCAACAGAGAGAGTGCGGTATTTAGAGCCTTACCCTGCGGGTTTTGGTGATCTTCCGAGGTTTCTTCTCCTTAAAGAGAAGAAAGATGGCAAATAGAAGTGAAACCACATTAAAGGATAGAATGAACGCATGGTGTTTGGTGTCCAAGAGACTACTGCTTACCAACTAACAAAAAAAAAACATTTTACATTGGCTTTCCTTGTCATCAAATATGCTCTTGGAATTTCACATTTGAATTAATATTCAGTCACTACGCAGATGCATTCACTTATAGGCTATGAAAACAGCCCTTACAGTAACTAGTCAATCTAGACCTTAAATTGGTTTCATCCAATGACACTGGTCTGTAATTGGTTTCATCCAATGAGATCCCATGTCTGTATTTGAGACCCACCTGTTTGCGTCTCAGAGGATCATGGGTCACCAGGTGCCGCCGTAGGCTTTGCTGTAACAAGCAAAAAAACAAACTTTCATTTAAAGATCTACCATCATGTCAAATGAGTTTAGTATTTATACTTTTAGCATTATGAAATCAAAATTCAAAGATTGCACAAAGACACTTCAAAAACACTGGGCTGAACTGACAAAGGAAGTATAACTGCACCACTACAACAGGCCACTGATGTGTCTAATGTTTAGATAATGATCGTCACCTTCATGGCAAAGGTCTTGCCACAGTCTGCGTGAGTACAAGCAAACGGACGCTGTTCCTCGTGGAAAGACTGGATGTGCGACTGGAGGTTGAAGAGTTTGGTGTAGGACCGTTCACAGTCCTCTCTTGGACATCTGGAGAAAATAATGAATAAATAAGAAACTATGAATGAAAGATTTCTCTCTACAGTACAGTCAATGCATGAGTAAAGTTCATTCAGTTTATGTGCTAACAGAGCATGCACAAGCTGATTTTCATTTACATTCCTCTATTCTCCAACGCTATAATTTCTCACTATAACACTCACTATTGGCTCACCTTCACATTCACATATAGACTCAGTTACTATCAGACACGTTGTACACATGCATGAATTCTTACTTGAAAACCAGACGCTCCTCTAAATGAACTCGCTGGTGCTGCCGTAAGAACCAGCAATCACGGAAGGTCTTGTCACATTGATCACACTTAAGTAGGACTGCAGATGAACACACACACACACACACACACACACACACAGGTGAAAACTGATGATTACCTTTCATGACAACCTTTAACTGCCTCTAGGGGACAATGTCAAGGTCTATTCCAGGGTTTTTCCTGCATAGAGAAAATTTGGGCGCGCGCCTAAGCCGTTTTCCCGAGCGCCTACAACAAATCCCGAGCGCCTAAGGCACCAAAAAAAGTCCGCGATAAAAAAAAAATTAAAAAAAAAGCTGTCATTCATGGCGCAATTCAGCTTAATGGTGTTTTGAGCCCTCACCGTCGACTTCAAGGCAGCAGCTTGTCCCACCTTCCACCCCCTGAGCCAATCATTGAAAAGAGGCTGCTCCAAGCTTGCCAGTTTACAGAAAACGTTGGTTTGAATTTGAGATTTCAGCAAGCAACTTAATGTAGCTAGCTTTTAGCTGTTTTAAACCAAGGCACTTCAAAAATGTTGTTTACAACCTGCTTACAAATCTGGTTAAAACAACTAGTGAAGGTGTTTTAGAATAATATTAATGCCATATACAATAACTGACTTTATGTTAACACCACTAATTAATGTTAGCTGTCTAATTATTTAGCGCAATGCTAGCATGCATCTACCGTAATTCGATTTTTAACCAAGGTAGCCTATTGTACTGCAAAATATTGATCGCGACCTGTTTACAAATCTGGTTAAAAAAATAAAGGTGAGCTGTTATTTATAGATATGAATTATTTCGCTCAGGTGGTGGGATGCGCCTTCATCACGCGTGCAATGCATGTTCGAATATGGTCTCAATAGTATGTTTCAAGTATAGGCTACGGCCGAAACCTCGTTCTGTTTTGATCAATAGTAATCGAGTTGATAAGCGTGTCTTGTCTGAACAATACGCAACTGTGAAGTGCGCGAATGGACAGAGCGGCCAGCTGCCAATCACTCAACTTGCGTATGCATCCTGACTTCATCAGTCGGCGGTGATTTTGAGCATAACATTCCATTTTCAGTATTCATGGCTTTCAATGTATTACAATATCTGCTATGTTGAGGACCTACACAGGTGTAGGCTATTATTTGATTTGTTTACCCGTTTGAACGAGTACCAGTAGACCGCGGGTCCTCGGGAGAGGCAGACAACCGCATTGGTTTATCAATGAAAGCTCAGCTCGTTCGGAGGAGAGCGGATATATTTGTGTTGCATCTCGAATTAATATTATCATTGATAAACCGGTGCGGTTGTAAACTGTCGTTCCGCTGCGAGGGCCAGCCCGACGTGCACGAATACACCTGTACAAATGCAAATTAAATGTCCACTCAAAATGCTGACAAAAGTTTGATTTACAACGCATTGGTGGGCCAATAGAAGTTAAACACACTATTAAACATATTTGTGGACAGTTTTAATAATAAAAACAAAAATAATGGTATGTAGGTTTGTATAATAAAAATTAATAGTAATAATAGATAAACTTGATTTTCATAATTTGTGTGTTCCATTTCTGACCACTGGTTAGTTCTAGATTCTATTGATATACATTTCAGTAGTTTGCATATATATGTAAAGAGGTAAACCTTAATAATCTTTTAACCATACATGATAGCACCATGGGGCTTGGACTATTGTCAATCTATTTGAATCTAAAGTGGAAGCAAAATTATTTCCTGAAGCATATCCTCATTATTTATGAAATGATAAAATGTAAGCTACCAGGTGACATGGTAACACAGACTGCGCGCGCAGCGCGCACCTTTTTTTTTGGAGCACCGAAGACCCATTTTGACCCAGGAAAAACCCTGTATTCACTGTGCAGTAAATTAAGATGTAACATCATCTCTGTGTTATTCACATGTGCAATCTCTATTTATGTTGTTTATCTATTGTTTTCACATCAACTGTGAAACTGAGGGGGGGTGCAGTGGTTAGCATTACTGCCATGTAAACAATGATTCCCGATCGCTGCAGGTGAAAGCATCTGCTAAATACCTGACCTTTACTGTTAACTTGTATTTACTTCCTGATGTGTGTGTGTGTGTGTTTACCTCGATGCACATCCTTGCGGTGTTTTGTTGACTCAGTCCATGTTTTCCCCACAAAGGAACAGCCTTCTTCTGAGCAGGGGTAGCCTGTCACAAGTGCACACATATAGATGAGCACAGACAGACACAGATGCGTCCATGGTAAGGGCCGACAAATACACATTAAACATTATTGCAGCACGGGCATACAGGAAAACACAAACATATAAACAGAAATTATACGGATATACGTATATACACACGTAAACAAATAAGACTCACATGAAACATGTCATCAAAACAACATTTCACATGTATGTACTATGCTCTGCTGACAATATAAACAATTATATGGCATCTGGATCTAATAAAGGAATACTGCACACTGGATATTTCAGTATTTACAAGGGCTAAGAGGTCATACTATGGATATGACATGCGTTGTATTCATCAACAAGAGTGAAGTTAGGTCAGAAGGGGAGATCATCAGTAAATTTACCAACAGTTATTTTAACAGTTTTGGATAAATACATCACTCATCCGAGGCATGTGCAAATCCATAAAATTAAACACACACACACACACACACACACACACACACACACACACACACACACACACACACACACACACACACACACACACACACACTCACCTTGGTGGACTTTTTCATGGCGACGAAGCTTACTAGATGTGGCCAGTCGTCTGCCACATCCCTCAAAACCACACCTGACGAAGCAGTGGAGAAGATCAAATGATGACATTTGTCAAAGTCTTAGGCTTCCATGAGGGCCTGACATGACACATTCTATATCTAAATTAAAACATATACCAATAATATGGCACGAGGTCTAGCCATAGTACCACAATCAACTGAATGACAAAGAATCACATGCATTGTGGTGCATATGCAGTCTGAGGATTGGCCACTGAAAATGAAATTGATGGTCTGCAAAAAACTGCATGCAGACGGTCCAAACACACAGACATAGACGGTCACACACACACACACAGTCACTCACAGGTAAGGCAGGGACTGAGAGTGTTCCGACTTGTGGGACTTCAGCTGGCTGTTCTTGTGGAACTCTTGACCACAGCCGTCAAATGAACACTGTAACATGTGCCAAAATATGACTGTTGTGTGTGAAATACAGAAATAAATTAATATGTAAATAACAAATATATACATCAACATACTAAACAAATGTCATATGAACACATACAGCTATCATGAAAACACAAACATTACTCACATACATCCCAACAATATCAGCTGGTATTTAAAAGTACTCGCACACACATATTGTAGACTCTTGTAGACATTGTGAAAAGTGTACATGCAGCACATTCAAAACACACACTAAACTCATTCATAGGACATATGTGCCTGCTCATTACTGAGCATATAGGCTTCTCCATAAACAGACAAGCTTTCCTCACTCTCTCACTAAAAATGCACACGTACCTTATAAAGTTGGTTTGGCTTGTGTTTGCGGGACATGTGCCTCTTCAAGTTGTATTTGGTTGTGAAGGCCTCTGTGCAGTCTGACTCAGTGCACCTGTGTGTGTGTGTGTGTGTGTGTGTGTGTAACGGAAGGAGGGGGGAGTAAAAGTCACAATTTAATGACTCCAGAAGTACAAAAGCAAGCTCCCACTCCTCTCAGTGTAATAATGAGTCGCCTCCTTCCCCACTGAATCTGCCAGTGGCTAGAAAAGGCCACTGGGGCACACACACACACATTTCACTTACTTCAGGAAAACACTAAAACTTATAGACGCAGCCTGCCGTTCAGTTTTGCAAAAGGTAGTTGACATTTGAGCTTAACCGCCTATCAAATAACACCCCTCCCTGTTGATTGCCTGGAATTGTTTATGGCTAATTCCGAACCAATATGTTTGTTTCCCATTAACAGACCCAGGACTGTGTACGGACATCTGTGTTTTTTTTTGGACCGGACAGCTAGAGGACGGATTTGAATCATGGACTGCGCCTTTAATTCCTAAATTACCACTTGCTTTTTCAATCTAATTAGTAAATTGCTACAAAGCACGCAATTGGTAATATCATATTCAAACCCCTTGTGACAGATCTGTGCACATTTATCTTTGACTTTGTGGTATCTATAAAAACACACCACAACTTTAGAGCCGCCTAAGATGAGATGCATCTCTACCATAACTCTATAGTATGTAAGTTAGTATAGGTTGATAAACATCTGAAAACTTGACTTCCTGCAATGACACACATCGGCTACACACCAACCTGAAAGGCTTCTCCCCGCTATGGCTGAGATTATGTCGGGCAAGCTTATATTTGGTGACAAAACCTTTGCCACATCCGTCATGGTCACACTGAAACGGTCTCTGTTCATAATCACAAAAAATCATAATAGCCAAGTTACAGGAAACGAAAGTAACTTCAATCTGTCCTTAAAAACAGTTAGCTGTGGTCAAATCTCTGAGGCTGTGGGGTCTGGAGGTGTACATGACATTTAGACATTCTAGGAATATTACTAAAGCGCAATTGCAAAACAAGTATTCCCATTTAACATCAGGCCTCTTCAATAATAAACGTTACCGATGAACAAATACTTCACATCTCTAGCTTGCTAGCAAGCTAATGATCTTAATAATATACCTACCTCTCCAGTATGTTTGCAAAGATGAGCCTCTAGTTTCCATGCTTTGTTGTATGCTGCATGACAGTCCGGGAACGAACATATGTACGTCAGTACTTTCTTGTCCTTTCTTTCATCCATGCTGTCGAAATAGGTCTGTTTTTTCCTAACGATAACATATCGTGTTACACCCGCGTGTTCGCTAAGAACGGCGCCATACTTATATTAGTGGGCGGGAACAAGGAGGGAAGAAACAGTCAATCATGTGACACTGTTTCGTGAGGTTGTTAAATGATTGGCGCAAACTGGTCCGCGCTTCTTCTAAAAATAGTGTCATCACGATCATCCTCATGGCAGTAGAACCAGAACCGTTATAAGAGGTGTCACACATTGTATTGTGTCTTTGTTCGATGTATAGCGTTGGTACAGTTTTGGTGGTCCATTGGACTGTGTAGCCTAGATTTGCTAGACGTTGGCACCTGCTGGAGCTTCCCCTCGACTATTCCAGCCACAACTGTCTAGCTTCCGGTCGACTCTCATAGTATATTATTGTTAATCATATGTATCCATTTGATTTCTGAAAATAGACAACGGTACAGGCGAATGTTTTTTAACACTACATCGACTACCTTATCCCATGTACGCCCATTAGCGCAAATTCATAATTGTCATTCACAAATACGTTCTTCCCGGTGGGAAGTGCACCGTTCCTGGAGGTACTGCAATACCAGGTCGATGCGTGGAGTGGACGGAGCAAGCCCATATATTAAATTGATTTTTGGAACTGGGAGATGGAATAGTATGGAGGACCAAACCTGCCATATTTACAAATGAATGAATGAATAAATAAATGTCCACATCCATGCATTTAGACAGAAATAAATGAATACATGTATTAATTAATGCACAATTGTCAATCAATAGTTACTTATAATTTACATTTATGTATGTATTTATTTCTGTATTCATTTATTTATTCATTGATTCATTCATTTATTTCTGTATTCATTCATTTATATCTGTATTAATTAATTTATTTATTCATTCATTCATTTATTTATTTATTCATTTATTTATTTATTTATTCATTCATTCCTGTATTTCTTCATCTCAATATGTTAATGAGATGTGTCAATCAAAAATAGGTAGGCGGTATTTGACACACCATTGGCTAATCGTTTTCAACGCGTTGTATTCGATTATGTTAGCCTTACCTTGCTGTCCTGGAAAAAGGGCAATTGCCAGAGACTTGGCCAGGCTGGCCGATCTTGTTGAAAATGAAAATCTATATCCAATCATACCTTAGCAACCGCTACTGAGAGAAGAAGGTCCGACAACTTTGAGGTCTGAGCAGCATAGTGAAACCATAGACAGATATATACCATACTATACTATATGTCTATGGGTGAAACAGTGTGCCTACGGGACTTGTAGATCTGACACAAGGTACCCTGCGAGATTAGAGGGACACGTCGTTTTTTCGCATTTCCAAAGCCCAAAACACAGGAGGAAAGGTGCCAGCTGTGGATTAAACAGTGTGGGAGACCCCACTCCCAACTCAATATATCGCAAAATACACATATGTCTGCTCCAAAATAAATGAAGCTGCTTGCAGTTAGCTAGCTATCTATCTGGCGAACTGCGCTATCACTAGGTATGATGACTAACTATCTATAGTTGAGAGAACATCCCCAAACAGTTATAGTTCATGGCAACTAGTATTATTACCATCAGAAGTACATAACTAGTCTCTCCAACAAATGTGTTAATGTTAAAATCAAAATGTTAATGTTACCGTCAAAATGCTAATGTTACAGTCTGTAAAATTGCGCGCTGAGCTATCCTAGCTAGCGATAGCAAACGCCAACTAGTTGCCAGGAGCTTGACATGCTGTATCAATGTTGAACAAAACGTCCCAAAAGGCCATTATGAACTTTTTTTTATTTAAATCTTTGTAGCATTTTGTGAATGGGCAACCTACTCCTGAGTATCCCAAGGTATGCATAAGGCACAACCTGAGAGCAATAACCTGGCGATCTGATACAAGGCCATAGCATTACATCAGGAACATCATTTTACAAGCAAGTTATCGCTACAGTGACTGTGAAATACTTCCAGCAACACGCACACACATCCCTTGAACAATAACGTTACTAGCAGCTATCTTGCTCCACAGTCTCTCCCCCGAGACTGAATACATAACAATAATAAATAATCTTTATAGGTTATTAGCTAGCTTGAAATATTATATGCAGATCTTACGGAAAAATGCGGAAATGCTTGGACTAGTTAGCTAGATTGAATCTAAGGCTCTGGGTTGATTGCAAAATGTCTGAACGTCAGTTTCCACGCCTACTGGCCTCCTCTCATTATCATATTGGGAACAATGAATGAATGAATAAATAAATAAATGCACGAATGAATGAATGAATAAATAAATAAATAAATGAATAAATAAATAAATAAATGAATAAATAAATAAATGAATACAGAAATAAATACATACATAAATTATAAGTAACTATTGATTGACAATTGTGCGTTAATTAATACATGTATTCATTTATTTCTGTCTAAATGCATGGATGTGGACATTTATTTATTCATTCATTCATTTATAAATATGGCAGGTTTGGTCCTCCATACTATTCCATCTCCCAGTTCCAAAAATCAATTTAATATATGGTCCCCGGGTAGGGGACGTATCAGATATTAAACTGATAAGAACAGATACTACACTTGATCTTAGCCAAAAGGCCGAGAAGCGATGCCGGTCAGAACGATACGTGAAGGACTGCATTCTCCGTCTTAATCTTCACGATTAGGGTCTTCAAGAAAACGTTCTAATTTGTATTAGCGAGGATACCCGACAATTTGTTATTTTCGCATTCCATTACATGTAGCGTTTGAAAGTCCCTAGATCACTACGTTTTTTCCTTTAATAACATACTTTTGAGACGTTAAACGGGGCATCCCCTCAACCAATCAGGTACGAGTATATAAAGAGAAGTTTTTGTGAATCCGATCTCATTGAAAGTTCTTATGATGTTTAAGAAATTAAGTGTATCGATCACAAACATTACATTCGTGGGCTCTGGAAATGGCTATGCTTTCAGATTAATGTTTAATTTGAGTTATAATACTACTCCACCACCCAGCGGAGAAAAGTGGTATTACAGCACAATTGATACTCGCAGGCCAAGAAACTATGCTAAATTGAACAGGCTGATGGGCGTTTCCATTAACTTCGGCACCTGAAGTCGTTTCCCTTTTTAAGCTCGTCCCAAGCCTCTGGAATACAACAGTACATGGGGTGTGGCGCGAATTGTTCCCTGCGAATTGTTCCCTTAACTTTTAACATTAGCCCCACATCTGCCTCTTTTGCGACCGTCCCACGGCAGATGAGCCGTAAAGCGTCAGCATTACTCCGTGACTGATCTATATTTTCTTTCTTTCCTTCCGCAATAAATGAAGCAAGACCCAGAGCACGTTGTGGCGTCAGCTCATTTAAACACAACACAAAGAAGGCACTATTATTCAATATTATTGTCTTTAAATGTCGTCAGGATCAAAAAGTGGTCAAGCTTAGCAGCTGCATAGCCTACTGTTTACATTCAGACATCCAGCAATTGTCTTAATAGATGAGCCTGTGAAAGGATGCGATGCTTCTAAAAAAATATATGAATGCAAATGTTTTAGTTGTGTAACAAGTGAATAAACATACGCATTTTAGCATACTGAATGGTGTTTTGGTCTTCCTAAATTCCTACAACCGGAAATGTCTCATGTTAAGTGCAGCTCTAGACTTCAGCCACAGCATCAAAGGAGGATAGTCAAACTCAAGATGGAAGTCCAGTACTCAGCCAACTGAGAAAGGCTGCATTGTACACAATTAAGCATTATACTAGTGATGGCAGCCTGACACTGAAGCGCCGGAACGTGCTTCATACCATAAACTACACCAACCATAAAACCACTGCTTCGAAGGTTGCTTTGGTACGGAAAAATCACGTGACATTTTACGCGCGAAACAGCAACTGCTTCTTTCTCTGAATGAACCAGCTGAGTGGTTCACAGCGCCACACACGGACTCGTTTCGAAATCTTTGACTGTTCCCTATCCTAATCATAACTGGTTACACAAGCACACTCAACTTGTGCCATACTTTTCCAGCACATCCGAATCCCCAAGTACAAGCACATCCTTTCCCCAAGCACTCTCTCGCCAATAACACAATATACAAAAAAGAATGAATCGTTATTTGTAAAAAAAAAAAATTGTATACAGGTGCGTGCCAGGTGAAGTGAACTGCAACTACCACCAAGACAGTGGCAGGAGGCTTTAAGACAATGACACACACTGTGTGTGTGTGTGTGTGTGTGTGTGTGTGTGGGGGGGGGGATTTGGTGCGTGCACACTACTACTTGTCATTGTCTTAAAGCCTCCTGCCACTGTCTAGCTGGGTTAATTTAGTTGCAGCCTTGGCACTTCATCAGGAAAGGTCACTGTTACTGAAGCTTCAAGTAATGAACCGATTTTTGAAACAATGTGCCTAAATGGTTCAATACTTCACCAAAGCTTAATTTGCCCATCACTACATTATGCTACAAAAATATATCCGGTTCTACAATCACATAGAAGAAACATTCAGAGCAAACTATTACATACCCACTTTGCATCCTCTGCTTGCCATACTACCACCCAGAGCTCATTACTATTTAACAAAATATCAGGGGATAGCGCGAACGCAGTCCCCAACTACCAGAAATTATGCAGTCGAGATTCCCACATTTGGGGAATTCGCATAGGTCAGCACAGCCGGAGTGCAATGGCTGAGCCTCGCCATGGGTGAACCACCTTCTTGATCATGGTATCTCCCCTGCCAGGTAAGTATGAGTTGCTATTGAGCGGTTAGGGTACTAGGCTAACTGCCATACATTTCACACAGATGGAAGTACTATGACTATGCTTACAATTAAACACTTCAACCAGTAATACATTCACTTAACAGGTTTTAACTGTACCATACATAAAGCATCTTGTGCTTCAAATAAGATATAAAACAAACAACAAATTATAAGTATGTACCATGATGCACTAGCAGCCATTACCTAGGCTATGCACAAAGTCAAAGTCAAAGTCAAAGTGTTTATTGTCGCATACACCAAATTTCTTCAGCGCAGCGAAATTCTTATGACTTGGCAGCCAACATCTACGCAGTAGACGGCATAAAACAGGTAACACAAATAACATATACCAAAATAACATACCAGAAATAACATATAACATATAACAAATAACATATAACAAGTAACAACAGTTTAAAATACAGAAGGGCAGTTTCCAGGGTGGGGAATATTAAATAAGATAAAAAATGTGGGTTTATATATATATGTAGCAAGTGTATTTGTATGGGTGTGAAGTACAAGGTGATGGCGACTGTTCAGTGTTGCTGATTCAGCAGCCTAACAGCCTGGGGGTAAAAACTGTTTGTGAGTCTGGTAGTCCGTGCTCGGATGCTCCGGTAGCGTCTACCAGACGGCAGCAGTGTGAATAGACCATAGCCTGGGTGGCTGTGGTCCTTGACAATGTTCCGTGCTTTTCTCAGGCATCTACTGTTGTAGATGCCCTGCACGGAAGGGAGATGGCCGCCGATGATACGCTCCGCTGTCTTCACCACCCTCTGCAGGGCCTTGCGATCGGCAGCGGAGCAGCTACCATACCAGGCAGTGATGCAGCCTGAGAGGATGCTCTCAATGGTGCATCTATAAAAGTTTTTCAGTGTTTTAGAAGACATGCCAAACTTCTTGAGTCTCCTCAAGAAGTAAAGCCGCTTCTGTGCAGTTTTGACCGCCGAGTCCGCTTGCATGGACCAGGTGAGGTCATCCTTGATGTACACACCGAGGAATTTGAAGTTGGAGACTCTCTCCACTGCAGCTCCCTCGATGTGTATGGTGTTGTGACCCCCCCTCTGTAGCTTCCTGAAATCCACAATCATCTCCTTGGTTTTGCAGATGTTTAAAGACAGGTTGTTGTCTTGGCACCATGCTGCCAAGCCCCTTACCTCATCTCTATAGGCGGTCTCATCGTTGTTAGAGATGAGACCCAGGATGGTAGTGTCGTCTGCAAACTTCAGGATGATGTTGGAACTGTGTGTTGCCACACAGTCCTGTGTGTACAGGGAGTACAGGAGGGGACTGAGTACGCAGCCCTGGGGGGCCCCGGTACTCAGGGTCAGTGAGGAGGAGGTGTGCTTGCCCATTCTCACCACCTGGGGTCTGCTCGTCAGGAAGTCCAGGATCCAGTTGCACAGGGGTGTTTTAAGTGAAGCAACCCATGTGATCATCACAGCTTAAATAGTAACAAGGAGTAATGGCCCAGAACTATATAGTAGGTATCCATTTCTATTTATACAACTAAAAGCATCAGACTACCAGCTTGTGCTATATAAGTACATGTATTCCACCACTGTTCTGTTTTTAAACGTCGTCAGGATCAGATAGCTGTCAAGCTAGCAGCTGCACAGCCTATTGTTTACATTCAGACATACAGCAATCCAGATGAGCCAGTAAAAGGATGCGACGATTCTCACGATCATCTGACTACAAACGTTTAAGTTGTGTAGCGAGTGAATAAACACATGTATTGTTGCATGTTGAAAGATACTTTGGCATTTCTAAATACATACATATAGAAATATTTCTATATTTATGTCTAATTTACTACAACCGGAAATGCCTCCATTTTGGTCCAGCTCGTAAACCTTCCGACGAACCCTGGCATCCTATTCCAAACTATGCTTCCAGTCTGTGACCGTGAAGAAGTGCACACAAGTATAGGGCTGAACGATTTGGGGAAATAATCTAATTGCGATTTTCCCCCCAAATATTGCGATTGCGATTTAATATGCAATTTTTTTGTTTTATCCTAATTTTTTTCCCAACAAATCGTAATGAATGATGACCAACACAATATTAGATACATTTAGTGTAAAATATTATTTCCCACAATTAAAATTTTTATTTAACTGCTTATTACAGAATCAAGAACAACAAATCGGTGGCTTTGCCACTGTGCATTTAAGTAATTTTAACAAAGTCATTGTAAGAATAAACACAAGGCATGCACTTTTTAAACACTGGGCAAAATTTACCATCTTAAAAAAAAATATATATATAATTTTTTTTTTTTTTTAAGATCACGTTTTTAATCGCGAACGTTGCGGTTAGAAAATCGCGTTCTATCATATCGCGATTAAATCGCAAATGCAATTAATCGTTCAGCCCTACACAAGTACATGCAAATTTGACCGTTTAGACAATGTACTACTTCATTTCATTTCACACAAAATGCAGTAGAGGTTTTTACAAGTAATATCCCGACGAGTCTTTTTGGCGTCATTATTCTATGCCCTAAATACTTTGGAAAGGCGAATTCAATCAATATTTCATCAGAGATCACCCGAATGAGACACTGAAATGACCAGTTATGTCCAGTAGTACTATACATTTGAAATACATTTCAATATTTCACAGATAAATAAAAAATACCGTTATAGTTAATTAATCACAAATTACCAAGTGGCTAATAGCCTATGTCTACATGTAAAAAGTTACACTCTTCTCCACCCAGTGGCGGAAATATGTGTTTTCATCAGACAGAGCCACAGTAGGGATATTAGAAGGCCACAGTACTGTTTCTGAATTCGCCTACGATGTGGCAGAATGTGGGCTTAAATAGGCAGGCTAACTGGATTTTTTAAATGGAAAGTTTCAAGGCTACACGGTCAGTTACCTTATCTGTAACATTTCACCAAGCACAACACTTAAACACACATTAACTTTCAAATCAACTTGTCATAGAATCTGGTGATATAGCTAAATCACTAACGCAACATTTTCCTTGGCCATTTTTGTGTCACATTTTGTAACCTAAAACTAAACAGTAAATGAAAGACCGACAAGAGTAGTTTACAACTAAATGAACGGACCCTTTGCTAGCAGCTGATCATAACGCTGTCTTTAAGGCTAACATTACCTTTGCCAGTCCCTCAAGGACATACTTTAAACTGCTTCCATGACTGCATCAACCAGATATACTCAAGTCAATTCATACGAGTTAGCAACCCATTAACATAAAATATGGGTAATGAAAACTACTACACCTACTTTCAACGCTCCCGTCTCTGCAGACTGAATGTCTAGGACTAAATTCGCAACATATGGCCTACAAACACACTATCCGAACATTATCAAAGTCGACAACGTTGTATCGACGATTAAAAACAATTGCCAATTAATTTAAGAAATATATATTTACGATGATACACTAAGATAGCTAAATGTGCAATCGAGGCAGAAATCATGTCGGGCACCATACTAGCTTGGCTACCTGTTCATAGCACTAGTTCAACATTGCCTACAGCCGAGTCAAAACCACCAAAACGCAATGAAACTCAATATTATTAAATAACTAACTACCCACTGTCAATTTAAACACTTGTCAATGGATTAAAGCAAACCGTTTAGTATCTAATGTTGCAATAAAAAGCCAAACGCAAAGTTTCCAAAAAACGTGTAGCATTGGTTAAATTCAGTTACTGTTTCCTCAGCAATGGAAGAACACATGACCGACATGGATGCAGATAACATGAAGCGCCACGTGCACTGACTCGCCACACTGACCTTCATACAACGATGCTTCAACTGTCTCTATTTTTATTTATTTACACGAATAGTTAAAATAGTTAGAATTTCCCACATTGAGATTTCATCCCGGTTAAAATATTTAGGCTGCACCCAATTTCTTATAAAGTTTGAGGATTTAGGCCGTAACCAAAAGACGCAGGCCCGACTGAGAACCGCTGTATATATTCACATAATATTATTCTCGCCATACCCAATAACCCAAGGTCAACATTATCATGTAACGACACTATTCAAAATATACGATTAGAGCATAGCTTTTTGAGAGTTCCCCAATAGGCTACCACAGAAATAAAGCGCCATGCACCTTTCCTTGTTAGAAGCCTAACTAAATGTTAGCATTTGCAGTGCCCTACCTCTGAGGATGGGAATTGTAGAACTTGCCTTCCAGGAGAGATGGGAGAAAGCCGTCATCTTTGGTTTTCACTTCCATTCCAGCGATTTCTGAGAAACTTATTCTATGCCTGCTTGTTGGACCCCGCAGTTTCAAACAGCGTACATTTTTGGCCTTGGTATGCCTTAACACCATGTAATGTCCCGCTCGAACCAAATGTTTAGTTTTTTTAAAAAGTCAATTTGCCAAAATAACGACGAGCAACAGTGCACAAATACCAGTCTTACTGCTACAGTCTGAAATCTATCAATTGATTTTGTTTTTTGACAGCATACTTTAAAGCTGCACGCAAACAGAAGGGTAGTTACTCCGGTCCTCTCAAAAGTATCCAACATAGAAGTCTTGTATCAAAACACCGGTGTTGTACCCAATTCAGCACCCCCGGCGTCAGATGCACCCCCTTGCGGGAGCGCGCACCACTCGCTTGATCGGAAAGGAAAGCAGTTCGCCTAAACAAACGCAGGGGAAAATACTATACTACGATTTAATTATTTGTGAAAGAGATGGAAGAGACGAATACAAGTGATTAGCTACAGTCTTTAAAACAAACGCAGGGGAAAATACTATACTACGATTGAATTATTTGTGAAAGAGATGGAAGAGAAGAATACAAGTGATTACAGTCTTTAAAACTGTTCTAAAGAGTACAAACAACCGATGTTTTTCTTCCAACAAACTCTGATAATAACGAACGCAAAAAAACACCATTTTGTTCTGTGGAAATACAGCCTACCCCAGCCATGACTACAAAATTAATTAACTTAATTTTGCTTTGAGCAAGTTGAATGTATTTGACACGGCGTTTCACAAGACTAAATATGATTCTAGCATTTCTTGCAATTCATAGGTTCAAAAGTAAGTGCTTTAAATTGGGTTAACTTATAGGTCGAAACAATAGCCTTCTGATCCTGAATATCTCCTGAATCCTGAATATCTCTTGATGAAAATGTAATGTGATCTATGCCTGATAGACAAGTCATAACCTATGTGTGATTCTCACCATTAAAGGGCATATTCTCTTCATCAAATAGCTACACTTGTTTTTGTGAAATTAAACATTTTTCTTGCTGCTTTAGAAGATAAAATATAATAAACCAATTCCACATCCACCACTGACTTATCAGACCTATTTATTAGTTTATTTATTATATTTATTTATTATTTATCAGACCTTATTAGTCAGACCTATCAAACTCATACATATCTTGGCACCAATTGCATGCAGTTAAAAGCACCAATAGTGAGGTAATGGTTAGGTAAATAAACGTTAATAACTTGAATGACTGATTAAGGATATATGTTACACATCACAAACACACGTAATCGATGGGTTTTGGGGGAAATTAGGTAATTGGTTAGCTTAAATTGCAGTATTTTAGGCGAGCTAATTGACCTGGCTAGCTATAGCGGAATTAACAGTGCTAGCTTTGTGTTTGGTCATATAGCTTCGTAAAAGTTCGGTTTACAAGTCACTTGTGTGTTTAGTTGTATGACTTCGTAAAAGTTCGGTTAACAAGTCAATTGAGCATTAAGCCACCTGACTATAATGGGTCTATTCATATTAGCATGCTGACGTTAGACTTATTAGCAGCAAGGCTAGCTAGCTACTATGTGTTCCAATGGATTGTTGGTCTAAGCGTTAGCTTCAGTTAAGTCCTACAATAGGACAATTCTCTGCAACATTCGTGTACCACATGAACAACTAACCGAGTCAATGTAGACATAGGTTAACAAGTCACTTGTGTGTTTAGTTGTATGACTTCGTAAAAGTTCGGTTAACAAGTCAATTAAGCATTAAGCCACCTGGCTATAATGGGTCTATTCATATCAGCATGCTAACGTTAGACTTATTAGCAGCGAGGCTAGCTAGCTACTATGTGTTCCAATGGATTGTTGGTCTAAGCGTTAGCTTCAGTTAAGACCTACGTGTACCACATGAACAACTAACCCGAGTCAATGTAGACATATAAAAAGTTGTGTAGATAGCTTTATTCACATAAGCCGTATAACTTCACAAAAATAATAATAATTTAAAGAAAACCGATCGTTTGCATGTCAGGCGATCAACACAACTTCTCAACTAAAAAGTAAAGGTCCTTGTCCATTTCTGTTGAAAAGTTTTATCCAACCAGAGACCGGATTAAAGTGACGACATCCGGTTTTAATACACATTCCATAGCCATACGTTTTCCCTACCGACAACGTCTCTTCAACGACAGCCAGGATTATAGCCAAGGAGTTTAGCTCAAAGTAAATGATGCAAGGAGTGAAATTGTAAGTACGGGTAGTTACAGAAGGTGGCTATCTGTAGTTGTTAACGATTGTTACCTGCTTAAATGTAGGTTTACTTGAGATAAATTAAGGGAATATGGTAGTGGGCTATGTTAACACTAAGCTAGCTAGCTAGCTAATTTGTTAGAAACTGTCTCCAGTGAGCAAGAGTGTGAACGGGCAAATTCAAAATACAAGAAATAACTATCGACATCTGTCTATTCTTTGCATTAATATATCTCTCTAGTATTTCGAAACAATAATATCACTCCCTATAAAATGTTGTTGTTTATAATCAATTAATGCTAGTGAATTCTAGTTTGACTTGATTTTAGTGAATGCATTGGGTGCCTTCCATTTCAGCCCATCATACAATATTTATCATTTGATAATTAAGATGTTCTTGAAATGTGTTTTTAAAATTTAGTTATTCATGTTTTTTTCCCCATTGAATGGTATTTGACACTGAACTAGTTCATCTTTATCTCAGTGATGGTGTCCAAATGAGCATAAAATATCACTGGTATGTAAAAACTACAGGGACAACAAAATAGATGTAAATGTTGATCAAAATCGTATTCCCTTCTGCTCATAATAAAAGAAGTAAACAACTCAAGAATTAGTATTTGGGAGCGGATAGGAAAGCTAGTTTATCCGTCTTTCCTTTACAAGCAGGACAATTATTTCTCTCTTTATTTGAGAAAAGTTCACATTTGTGTTGTCAAATTTCGCTATGACCTTGAAATTCTGTCTTGTGTTATCATATGCTGAATGCAAGCAAAACAACATAGCAAAATCACACTCTTTCTGATTGAAACAATCTATGAACTGTCTGAAACAATGGAAATTGCCGCGCGCTCTGCGCACAAATAAGCCACTCCCCTTGGGGCTAAGCCCCCCCTTTCTTTTTATCCTAGAAACGCCCCTGCTGCTAGCTATAACATACTTTAGTATACGTCGGTAATCATACCTCATGTCAACATCAGACGTGAATCTTGCAGTTATGGAAATATGCGCCATTCTATTAATAACATATAACCCAATGTTTCCGTTTGCCTAAATGTAGGCTATTTTACTTAAGCAATGAGGTACGAGAGGCAATACTGTATCGTCAATAATGTACTGTTCACGGGTTTGCCGGCCCTCCGCGTACTGCCTCGAGTACCTTATTGCTTTTATAATACGGTTGCCAGCGACATTATCAGGGTTTTTCCTGCATAGAGAAAATTTGGGCGCGCGCCTAAGCCGTTTTCCCGAGCGCCTACAACAAATCCCGAGCGCCTAAGGCACCAAAAAAAGTCCGCGATAAAAAAAAAATTAAAAAAAAAGCTGTCATTCATGGCGCAATTCAGCTTAATGGTGTTTTGAGCCCTCACCGTCGACTTCAAGGCAGCAGCTTGTCCCACCTTCCACCCCCTGAGCCAATCATTGAAAAGAGGCTGCTCCAAGCTTGCCAGTTTACAGAAAACGTTGGTTTGAATTTGAGATTTCAGCAAGCAACTTAATGTAGCTAGCTTTTAGCTGTTTTAAACCAAGGCACTTCAAAAATGTTGTTTACAACCTGCTTACAAATCTGGTTAAAACAACTAGTGAAGGTGTTTTAGAATAATATTAATGCCATATACAATAACTGACTTTATGTTAACACCACTAATTAATGTTAGCTGTCTAATTATTTAGCGCAATGCTAGCATGCATCTACCGTAATTCGATTTTTAACCAAGGTAGCCTATTGTACTGCAAAATATTGATCGCGACCTGTTTACAAATCTGGTTAAAAAAATAAAGGTGAGCTGTTATTTATAGATATGAATTATTTCGCTCAGGTGGTGGGATGCGCCTTCATCACGCGTGCAATGCATGTTCGAATATGGTCTCAATAGTATGTTTCAAGTATAGGCTACGGCCGAAACCTCGTTCTGTTTTGATCAATAGTAATCGAGTTGATAAGCGTGTCTTGTCTGAACAATACGCAACTGTGAAGTGCGCGAATGGACAGAGCGGCCAGCTGCCAATCACTCAACTTGCGTATGCATCCTGACTTCATCAGTCGGCGGTGATTTTGAGCATAACATTCCATTTTCAGTATTCATGGCTTTCAATGTATTACAATATCTGCTATGTTGAGGACCTACACAGGTGTAGGCTATTATTTGATTTGTTTACCCGTTTGAACGAGTACCAGTAGACCGCGGGTCCTCGGGAGAGGCAGACAACCGCATTGGTTTATCAATGAAAGCTCAGCTCGTTCGGAGGAGAGCGGATATATTTGTGTTGCATCTCGAATTAATATTATCATTGATAAACCGGTGCGGTTGTAAACTGTCGTTCCGCTGCGAGGGCCAGCCCGACGTGCACGAATACACCTGTACAAATGCAAATTAAATGTCCACTCAAAATGCTGACAAAAGTTTGATTTACAACGCATTGGTGGGCCAATAGAAGTTAAACACACTATTAAACATATTTGTGGACAGTTTTAATAATAAAAACAAAAATAATGGTATGTAGGTTTGTATAATAAAAATTAATAGTAATAATAGATAAACTTGATTTTCATAATTTGTGTGTTCCATTTCTGACCACTGGTTAGTTCTAGATTCTATTGATATACATTTCAGTAGTTTGCATATATATGTAAAGAGGTAAACCTTAATAATCTTTTAACCATACATGATAGCACCATGGGGCTTGGACTATTGTCAATCTATTTGAATCTAAAGTGGAAGCAAAATTATTTCCTGAAGCATATCCTCATTATTTATGAAATGATAAAATGTAAGCTACCAGGTGACATGGTAACACAGACTGCGCGCGCAGCGCGCACCTTTTTTTTTGGAGCACCGAAGACCCATTTTGACCCAGGAAAAACCCTGCATTATACATAGTAAGTAAATAGTAAGCTAAGCTGCCTTTCAGCACAAAATAGTTTTAGCCACCAAGACGTTGTGTATCGCATTTCAGTAGCCTAGAGAAAATAGTCCCCATATGTGTGGCTGTTGCTATGCAACAGACAAACAGCATTGGGAACATCACGTTTGTTAGCCTATCACCAAAAGTTTGTTGATGATTAGCTAGGAGATCGACATTAATATGTGCGTCGTCTGAAAACATCCCAGGTCTCCTTGCTGGATCTCGCACCATCTCATTCATTCACATTGCTCATTTTATAAAAGTGACAAGGGTGAAATGACAACTAACGGTCGCGCAAAATCTACCGTTATTTTTGAGTGCGCACTGATATGGAACGCTCAGGTAAATGTAAACAGGTGTACAGTACATTATGGTTCACCCCGTGACTCACTCTCAACCAATCAGAATGCTTGATTTCATCTACCCGTATTATAATTGAGATTACACACACACACACACACATTGTTGTAACCCTGAGGTGGGGCGTGCGCGCCTTGAGCTACATGCGCCATGCGTCTAAATCGATTTATAGTATTTTTTCTAAACATTATTGACACTCCAAGGCCCACCTATTCGTAATTGTAACAGGGTGGGGCCCAACAGACACCCGCTTATTTTAGCTAATCTATATTCTAATTAATAAGCTATTGTTAGTGTCACAAAGAGCAACATCAGCACCTGCTACAGGTGGGAGCCTAGAAATGAATACAAGAAAATCTAACTCTAGAGATCAAATTGTTTGTGCATCAGAAAACAACATAAAACCACACAGGGCATTTTCAGTCAAAAGGGATTTATTATCCAAAAGAGTTTTGAAACAAAGGAATTTATTTGCAGTAGGCCTAGGCCTATTTGTGCACAGCAAACAAGCAGGTAAATAAAACCAGAATAGATCCAAAAGATAGCATGCAACAAAACAAGTGATAAAACATGCAAACAAGACCACTCAGCTAGGCCTAATTAAAATAGGTGTCGTTCAGACATGCAAACAAATAGGTTCAAATAATGTTCAAATAAATAGGTTCAAATAGGTCCAAATAATGATTCAAATAATTCAAATAATGATTCAAATAATTCAAATAATGATTTAAATATGTGGCTGCAATCTATTACATTTATCAACATAAATAGCACCAAGCATTCCTGGGCAGTGGTTCGAGTAGCTCTCCACAGAAAAGCATGTCCTCTTGTAGAATACAATAATAACGCACAAAAACCAGCAGTAATGCAGCGTTAGTGACGTCCGTCGACTCGTCTAACTGTATTGAAAAGAACCGGCTACCTTTCATCCTTTCCAGGACCTGGTTCTGTATGTGAGTTAGTGCTGGATGTCGCGTCTCCAAATGTCGCTTCAGATTTGAAAGTTTGAGCGCCGCATTAGACGGCGTTAAAACGCACTCGACACACTGCGCCCTGGGCTCAACGTCGTCACCTCCATTCACAAAACCAAATTTAATATGATCAGGGTTGTATTTTAGTAGTTTTCGGTAGTATGACATTACCAGTAGTGTCATTCTTTCGCTTGAGAAACTTCTCAATTTTTCCGCTACTATCGCCACAGAGTAGAACGTTACCTTAACTGAGCGCCTCAACTTAATGACTCGGTAAAGTTCGAAGAAGATAGGATATTAGATAGATAGATAGATGGATACTTTATTAATCCCGAGGGAAATTTAGGTTTTATTTTCATGATCTGTCTGTTAATAATAATAATAAAACTTATTTTTTATATAGCACCATTCATGCAAAAGAATGCAGCTCAAAGTGCTTTACAGCAAATAGGCCTACATAACGTGCACAAAGAAATTAGCCTACATGCACATAAAAATAGACATCAAAGAAACATAAAAACTCAGATATAGTGCAAAAAATGTTTTCATTATAAAATTGAATACATAAAATGCATAGCATAATGCTACGTTTCCATTAGGACGTTAATCGTCCCGCTCTCATTGGGAATGAATGGAGACGATATCCCGTCTGTCGAGCAACGAAACGTCTCCGCCTCCCTTCCAAAGTTGACGATTCTTTAACTCTATGCAAATGCAGACCAGGCGGTAACCAATCAGTTTGACGTGTGTGAGAATTGGCAGCTGAAGTTGTGCAGATGGGCGGGAGTAATCAAAAAAATCAAAGCAAGATGGCGGAGTCTCGGGATTCTGTTACTGGGAAATATTTTATGTGAATAAAGGTGAATACAGGTGTTTACACGACTTTTATACGTCTACAACGACTCGGTTTGTTGTTTATATACTACACGAACACTGTCAGGGCAAACAGAATATTGTAGGTCTTATCTGAAGCTCGCGACCATTATTGTTAGCTTGCTGCTAACACTTTAATTGAAGATCAATGTAGAAGCTAGCTGGTTTGTAACCTGTAGCCTCATCGGTGCTTTTTGCCTCTGGTATGTGTGATATCGTGATTTAACTGGCTGATATAAATGAATCAGAGAAAACAAATGAATAAAGGAATACATTTAATGGATAAGTAAATGAATCAGAGCATGAGTGACAGCCGCAACATCTATCATATTTCCATGACTTCACAAGCTAATCTGCTATATTAGCGCTGCACTGCAACCGAACTTGCTACTTAACAGAGAAACTTGATTTTTCTGACAATGCCCCCTAGACGGAATACCGCCTGCCGATAATTCGCCTGAATGGAAACGTAGAGTAAGATAGAAAAAAAACTGCAGAGATATATTTAATCTAACCCCTTAATATCACAAGTAGATCAAAGTATTTAAATTAAATTAAAAGTATTTATATATATATATATATAGTGCGAAGTGGTAGCTAGTTAAAGGCTAATGTAAAGAGGTACGTTTTTAGCCTGTTATGCCTATTTATACATTTTATATTGTGTTCAAAACAACGAATTTCAATCAAACATTTTTTTAATATTGTTCTCAACTAAAAAATCATTTCTTCGTGGAAAATTAGCTTCAACTTGAAACATTTTTTCGGCCCACTAGAAAGCCCAGTGGTTGAGAAACACTGCTTTAGAAGAAGAACACTGGGGCAGCCAGTACCGCACCGTTGCGGCGAGGGTTCAACAATGAAGGCAGTACACGTCACACTGGTCTTAACAAATCAGAGACCGGTTACCAGCCATCGTCTGCAACAATTAGCTCTGAATGTCAAAACACTTGGTTGACTTACAACACGTAGTATAAATTCATTAAATATTTTTTTTTCTTTGGTAATCAAACTTTGTCTTATATATGTTACCACCTCTGTTCACATGTAACTTGGCTGACATTACCTTGAAAACACCATATATAACTGACAAACAACAACAACATATGAATGAATAAAACAAATATTCCATAGAAAACATTGGAGAACTATGACAGTGTATACGTTTATTTTTACTGTGTGTTAATTTAAAAATAAAAAAAACCTCTTAATTTCGATTTACATTTAGTGTTGGGTGATTGCAGGAAAATAGGTGCCAGACTTCAGGTGGAGGATCTCTGTATGCTGGTCATTAATTGTGGCATTAATGATGTCATATATAACATGATATAACAAACATTATAGCTGAAAGTAGTGCAGTCTAATACACCAGTCCTGCAATAAATCTGTGCTTTATGAAGGTTATAATGTACTGTATGAGTTTAAACTGATTTAGAAAGCTGTTGAATAAACTGTGTGTTCATTATGGAGGCGGCAGTTTGTAGCGCTGTTGTTGCATTGTGCTGACAAGTATTTATATTATTTTGACCATCCCATACACTCTCTTAAGCAACTGAGTGTGTTTTTACATTGTATTATCCACAAGCATATTTAATATTGCACTGTAGCAAAGACTCAAAGCTAGTGTTTAGGTAACTAATAGGTAGGTAACTCTAATAACATAAACAAGGAACATTGATATAGCTCTCAAATTAAGTACAACAGGTCATGTTTCATGAATGAGCATGCAAACATCAATGAATATAAATTAATATTTTAGTAATTTCTTATCCAGATTATGGTCATATGTAGTACTAACATAGATCTATTAATCATATTAATTACGTTCTTCAATAAACATCAGAAGCACTAAAGTGAGATAGAAATGGCCTTAAAATGAAAATGGAATCAGTATCATCAATTGGAGGTAGAGTGTGTCAGTGTGGGGAGGGATTGGTGGGGATAAATAATTGCATTAATTTAGCCTCAGGCATGACCACAGCAGCTACGCCCCTGAACCCTGTGAGCAACGGTTTTCATCTCTTAACAAATGAGGAGTCGATACCTCAAAAACGCGACACGTTCTATGACGTACTCTAGCAAGCTGTATAATCTAGCAAATTGTATACCCACATAGGCACTCGCTCTGCCAGACTAGGTAGACAGATCTGGCTGTTTATCAAAGATTGTTCTGAACCGTTTAAACCTAAACATTAATAGAAGTCTATATTTCACCTGATGTCACTGTTATGTTTACATATCTGGCTGCTATCAAAGACGCTCCCGAACCATTTAGACATTTAAATAAAATATTGAGATACGCTATTGAAGACTACTCCAACGCATGTCTTCTTCTAACAATAAGAGTGATAGTGGAGACTAGCAATAAAGGGGATTATGATATTTCTGAACTGCAGAAAACAACGTCAGCAAGTCGGTAAATCATGTAATCTGTGTTGGTGTTTCTTTATTTGCTTCAAAAATAGAGCAGATTAGTGTCCTTGGGAAGTTACGTATGGATAGCTTATCACACATAATAAATAAACTGTTTTAATAATCTCTGTAGTGCTGTATGCTCCTAATTATATGAATGGGTTGTATAATCTGTCATTTGCTGGGCGAGGGTCTGATAATATTGAGCAATCACACTTTTCACACACATATTCTTGCATAATTAGTTTCTCTAGTTTAAATCATAAATATAGGCCTACTCGAGTAAGAGTAAAACATATTCTGCATTAAATGTACTCCTATAAGTACAATTGATTAGAAAAACTCTCAACTACATGTAACGGCGTAAAAGTAGTGTGTTACTACCTCTGCCCTTATGTATCAAGATAAGCTCAACTTTACTCTGGTGTTGGATTCAGGGAAATCCTTTTATTTTACGCAAAGAAGCCTGACATGTGAATTACATTTGGACATGTAAGCATATAAATAAATGCAGTCCATGTAAACTGTTATGTTGCTACTGCAGTCAATGTATTGGTCCATGATATGACACTGGATTTCAGAAATAGCTGTGTACGTTGATCCTGGTCATTTTGAAAGAGAGAGATAGTGTTGCCCAGATAATATGTTGATAGTCAAGCGTCTGGTTCACAAGACTACACAAGAACAAGGCCTTATTCAAAACTGGTCAAACAGTGTAATATTGGATTAATTAATTCTTGCTTTATCTGTTTTATCGTCAAAGTTGCCCCGGACAGACACTATGTCAGCCAGCAAGCAGACAGCGGAGCCTGCAGGCAACACGGTACAGTAGTGCTTATGTTTTTTGTCTAATTGCTTACACACAACTATTTTACACTAGGCCCAGTTTTTGAAACCTGTGACTCAAAAGCAAAGCAATCTTCAAACCTATAAGCTAATTCTCAGCCTCACACTCATTTTACAATTTCATATAACCCTTTCTTCAAAACATTACACAAATGGACTCAGACATTGAGGAATGGCTTTCTTACTTAATTGTGTGCCTTTTTAAGGCACTGCCCTTCAAATCCTTCACCAGTTCCAAAGGAGGATTTTGGTTGTGATGTTGAAGAGGTCAATTTTTTACCTCTTGCATACAACATAATATTTGTTATGTGTACTGTATCGAAAGCAAAAACTCTCACAAACTCTCACACACAAATCTAATAATTGCACGCACAAAATGCAGTAGATAAAAAGATAGATTACTTTATTGATCCCAAAGGGACATTGAAGTGTTGCAGCAGCAATTTGCATACATTTTAAAACACACATAGCTTACACAAAAACACGAAATGAGGTAAGTAAAAAACACTGTATTTACATGTATATGTACAGATATATACCCAAATCCCATTCATAGCGCACTCTCATCTCATGACTTACAGTATGCCCTGCATAACATCTCTACAACAGCATTTTGTAAACTACAGATTTCACAGAAATAAATATTCTTCAGTAGTTTTACCTGTGATTGGGAGTGCTCATTATAGGTGAGTCTCTGTTCTGTTAAGGCAGGCTCAGAAACCAAGCTACATAATCTATCTGTGTATGTTAGCGGGTGTCTGCTTTAGGTGTGTCATTTTGTGCTATAAGGGGACACTGGGCTGCAATCACATGATAAGTGATGTCTATGTTATTACCAATTATACCACAATTGGCTTGATGGGCTTGAGTACAGTGTTTGGTTGGGACAGGTCCCGTCCCTCCATGAAGAGGGTAATCTGAGCTGACGAGCGGGGTGGAGGCACTGACTGGGGGGTGTAACAAGGAAGTCATACGAGGAGCTGGGATCTGCTCGACTGACAACAGGGACTGCAGCTGTATTCCCTGAAAGGGATGTGTGTAATCTTACACTTGTGTGTCGGTACCTGAGCAATGTGCAGTTGGCAGAGTAGTTGCTTAGCATGACACATACAGTAACCCCCCCCCCCTCTCTGATAATGAATTTATATAGTAACCCTGTATGCCAAATAGAGTCAAATGCCTTTTGGAAGTCCACACAACAAGCACATATCTGACCTTTATTTTGGTTTACATATGTATCGTTTGGGGTGTGAAGGAAGAAAATGTGGTCTGATGTCCAATAATTTGGCTTTGGTTGAAGACACTGTGTTCTGGGAGGCAGTCAATAATTCTTGTGTTAAGTATGCTGCATAGCGCACTTTCCCAAGCTTACTGAGTTTTTAAGTTGCAGTCTTTTAAAATCTGTGGTAGCTCCAGAATCGCCTACGCTGCTTTTAACCAAGAATCAATTAATTGAAAATCCAAAATAAGTAACTACAGTGATTAAGAGTAAAGCAGAAGTCTAGGAAAGATGAAAGAATGTGTATGTGGGCATACAATGAGATATTTAGAGAGATCTTCTAAACACCCCATTCGAGAAAAGTAAAAACTGGCCAAATACAGACCATATATCCCACATTGATCCCACAATCTTATATTTTGTTTACCAGCTGAAATCTCCCGACACCATAGAGGTTGCTGCCTTGGGAGGACCATTCCAGCTTGGGATGCTGTATGACTGCCGTAACGATGCTCTTATTCCAGGTATGACATCATTAATGTGTTCAATATTTCACTTGAACTATAAATGCTGAAATATGGGAGAAATCAACAGTTTGTAGACTTTGAACCACACCTAAGCAGCTGTGTTCAAAATGATGTTGAAAAATAAATGAAGTTGCCTTTATTGTCAAATACACACGAAGAGCAGTGAAATTTGACCTCTGCATTTGAACTATGCAACTGTATGTAATTTTGACCTACTTAATGTTGGACTATTTAAGTTGAATTTACAATTCAAAATACTTTTTTTCTGACATTATACTTATGATCATTGATTTATGTCCAAAGGTATAACTGTATGGGATCATGACAACCTACAGAACAATACAAGTGTACGACAACAGCATAATACCGAATTCAATGTCACAACATCAGATTCAATTGAGGAGAAGTCAAATTCATTGAAGCTATCTGGTTCTCTTAAATTAAGTCTCTTGGGAGGACTGGTGACTGTTGGAGGATCAGCCAAATATTTCCAAGACACAAAGAAATCTCTCAAACAAGCCCGTGTGACTCTTCAGTACATAACAACCACGAAATATGAAACATTAACAATGCATCACCTGGCTCGTGGACAGATGTCTCATCCTAACGTGTTTGAAGATGACACTGCCACTCATGTTGTCACAGCCATCTTGTATGGAGCTGGTGCTTACTTTGTGTTTGACAGAGAATCATCCTCAGAGGATGATAGGAAACAAGTGGAGGGAGAGACTAACCTCACCTTCAATAAGCTGAAATCCCTCATAGTAGATGCTGAGGCATCCCTCAACATGGATGCTAAAGAGAAAGCAGCAGCTGAAAAATTCAGTTGCACATTTCATGGAGATTTCCAGTTAACCGCCAAGCCAACTTCCTTCAGTGATGCTGTGAGTGTTTACAGAAACCTTCCACACATGCTGGGGGAGAATGGAGAACATGCTGTTCCACTCAGGGTGTGGCTGTACCCTCTGGTGAAGTTGGATTCAAGAGCTGCAAAACTACAGAGAAACATCAGCAATGATCTCATCACATACTCTTCAGAAACAA
The DNA here is from genome assembly GCF_900700415.2 of Clupea harengus. NCBI lineage: Eukaryota > Metazoa > Chordata > Actinopteri > Clupeiformes > Clupeidae > Clupea > Clupea harengus. The sequence goes on along the minus strand of NC_045172.1, from coordinate 3,701,736 downwards.
TGGAGTCTCTAACAATGACAGAGATGAGATGCAGTGACATACTGAAAGACACAGCAGCAGCAACATTTCCTGCCATGGGAGAGAAAGTTCAGACTTTGATGCAGAGGTGCCGTCAGTACAAGCTTGACTTCGTGCAGAAGCTCGGGTCAGTGCTTCCTTCAATCCGAGGGGGTGGGAAAGAGGACAGTGCCCTTGAGGACATCCTTAAGGCACACAAGCAGTCTCCATTCAACAGTAATGACCTGCATCAGTGGCTCACACACAAGGAGAAAGAATCAAATACACTGAAATCCTTCCTCAAGCAACTGGAGAAACTAGGTGCAGAAATGGATGACAATTTGGATGACCTCTTGTCTGATTTAGATGTCAAAACTATTGTGTGCTTTTCATTTACCTCTGTAGACCAGCCTGATAGTTTCCTGGTGAAACTGTCAGATTATCTCAAACCATCAGGAATGGTGGACACTCCTGCTGAATCCTCTGATCTACAGGCGAGAAACACTGAGTGGCTCTCACCTGATGCTAGACAGACAATGAGGAGACAACTACGATTGTTTGGAGAACTGAAGAAATTGAACAACAGTGATGACATCAAATTCATAGCTGCATCAACATATGATGAGAGCCTTCCTGGGGCGTGGATTTTCATATATGAAGATGATTGTTCTGATGCCGTGCCCTTTGTACCTCCATCAAAACCTTCCACCCCAACCACTACTGGTGTTTCACATGACAGCTTAACAGTTAAGGTATCTGAACCAGACTCTGCCACTGTAGAGTACAGAGTAGAATACAGAATGAAACAGGAACAGGAGACTGAATGGGCATCTCACCCAGTGCAGAAGAACCAGAGGCAGTAACTCTGTCAGGACTGAAGCCAAGACTGAGTATGAGATCAGAGCCACAGCTGTGGGGAAACTCGGCTATGCTGTGAGCAGTGATGTCTGCAGTGCTGTAACCCTCACAGCAGTTGGTCCACCAACACAGGTAAAACTTACTGAAGAAAAGCAAACTCCATCACTCTGACATGGAGAAATCCATCCGTCCAACAATATCAATCTGTAAAAGGGTACATCATTGAGTTCAGAGAGGAAAATACCATCAGTGGCAGAGGAGAGATACAGGAAGGAGGTGTACACATTTACTCTAGACAACCTTAAACAGAATACGGCCTACTCCATCAGGATGTGCACAGATGTTGGTGTTGGAGTAAGTCAGCCTGGGGAAGAATTAAAAATTAAAACTAAGAAAGCACAACCGGATATGGCGAAGTTCACTCTGCTCCCAGAAGATGATTTGCTCCCACGAGTCTACCTACTAAATGAAACCAGCTAAAGCTGGTCAGCTCAACAAGAAGGTTTTTGGAAGCGCACCAACAGAAAAGCAATCAAACAAAACCATCATGGTTGTTGGTGCCACTGGATCTGGCAAGTCCACCCTCATCAACGGCATGATCAACTACGTTCTTGGAGTTGAATGGGAGGACAACTGGAGATATAAACTGATAGATGAACAAACTCACAAAACACAAGCGTGCAAGTCAGACCTCGGAGAGGTCACAGCCTATGAGATTACCACAGATTGGATCCAAGTTCCATAACTCTCTCACAATCAATTGACACTCCCAGGGTTTGGGGACACCAGAGGAAATCAACACAGAACAAAGAAATCACAGAAAAAATAAAGGAATTTTTCCTCAGTCAGGGTGGAATTGATACAATTGGGAATGCAGTGTGCTTTTGTAGTGCAAGTCTTGCGTTACCTCGTTACTGACGACACACACAGACGTTATACTCATCTTTGATGCCATCCCTCTCCATTTTTGGGAAGGACATCGCCACCATACATCATTGTTTCTGGTGACCTTTGCTCGATGGCACAATCTCCCCCAGTTACTTGGAGGCAAATCAAAGCTGCCAACATCCCATGTGTATTAAATGGATTGGGTCCCTCTTCATTTCAAATTCAACACCTGTGCTTTTTGACAAAATACAGGAGCTAGCAGTGATGAGGACAACTTTGATTCCATGTTCTGGAAGATGGGTAAAGCCAGCATGAATAAATTCTTCAGTCATCTAAACTTGATGGAATCCCAGAGTTTGACCCTGACAAAGGAAGTTCTCAACGAGCGCAGACAGCTTGAGGCAACTGTTGAGGGGGTGCAGCCAATAATACGAGTAGGTTTGTCAAAATTGGAGGTGATAAACACCACAAAAGCCGCACTGCAAAACCACAAGACCCACATGAAGGAAAATAAGGACTTTACTTATGAAGTAAAGGTTGACAAATCTGAGAAGATTGATGTTGAATCAGGAACCTTCATCACCAACTGCCATGGGTGCAACTTCACCTGCCACTATCCTTGTGCGATACCAAAGGATGAAGACAAAAGTGGCTGTGCTGCAATGAGCAGAGAAGATGGAAAGTGCACAGTGTGTCCCGGAAAATGTTTCTGGAGTGATCATGTGAACATGACTTACCGATGGGACATAAAACGTGTAACAGAGAAGAGGACATATCAGGATCTGAAGAGACAATATCAGACAGCACTGGGAAAGACGATGGATACAGAGAAAATCATTACACAATTGGAAGTAGAATATGAGCAGGTGCAGGGGAAAGTTGTAGAAATGATGAACACTTCATCTAAATGCCTGCAACGTCTGAGAGAGATTGCCCTTCGTCCAGATCCTTTGTCTACTCCAGATTACATCGATCTCCTCCTAGAGACAGAGAAACAGGAGGCCAGTCCTGGATTTCAGAACCGTATTAAAGAGTTACAAGAAGTAAGAGAAAGGGCACTTATTTTGAAAAAGTTTGCAGAGGGAGGAGATCTAACTGGAAAAGAAAAGTCTAGATTGGAGAGGATGAGGTGTGCCGTCAAGGGCCTCTTCAGCAATGCTGCCAGTTGGTTTGCATCTTAATTGGCAGATCTGTTCATGCATTTGATCTCAGTAGTGTAATTACACAAATAATTGTGCGTTAGTTATTGCATCATATAAAATGAAGGTATTGAAATTGAAGTCCATATGTTTTTGCTCCTCTGCCATTCAATTGTTATTTAAATCCTCAGTGGAAAGAATATATGGCCCCCTAAAGCTTTAGCCGTGGGGATGATGTCTATAAGATGACTCGGTGTGATTAGTGTGAATGATAATCATAACTTTATTTATTTATCTAAGCTATTCTAGTAGCGTAATACCTTTCATTTGAAGAATAGCTTGGATAAATGACAGGTTCAAAGTAATTATTGTGGGGTTGTAATCATATTGATCACGTTTCAATCCATCCTGTGATCAGTATTTAACAGCTGTTATGGTTATGGTTGTTCTTTCAGTTTTGCTATTATTTTACTTTCAGCTTTTTCTGTCTCCAAATGTATCATTGTATCATCTTTCATACTATAGTTGTCATAGTAGAATTGTTAGATGTGTTTTTATGGTAGAATTGTTAGTTGTGTGTTTTGTGCGCACATGAAGAGTCTGGGGAGTTTAGTGTTGGGTTGGGGTCTGTATCGTGACTTTCACTACTGAACTAAATGTCATCATATGATTTTTGCTCAATACAAATTATTTTCTATTTTACTCTACAGCTCAAGTCTGGTCTCTGGTCTTTTAGGGGTTGGTAATATACAGTTTGAATCACTCTTTGGGGAGACTTAACAAAGATATGAAAGATAGCAGTGATGCAGCCAAACCTCTCGTGTAAACGTATCACTGGATACGTTGCAGACACATCACACAGCTAGGGACCACGTGTAGGATAAGTGTGTGTGATGATGAATGCGTATTCAAACTGTTCAAGTGAATCATGTGTACGATTGTACACATTTGGACAATACACATTGTACATCATTTTTCAATGATGAAATGAAACATTGCCTCGTTAAGAAATACTGGATCTAAATAAGCTTAACACTTGGAAGAATATATCAGTTTATGGAAAAACCTATAACTAGCCATGATTGAGTATGTTACAAATCACTTTTTTTCTGTTGCTTTCATACACTTGAAAGTATTGACCTCATTTTCAAAAATATCAGCAACCAGACAATCAAGATATTCGCATTCAGTGTTCTGAATCCCTCAAAAGGTATGGACATACAATAAGAGCAAAGAAAAATAAACTTACCAAACCAACTGAAAGATCTAGAAGAATCAATTCACTCTGGTGCTGAATTCTTATGACAGCACCAGAATTTAATTCTGGGACAACTGGAAACTGGCGATCAAAATTGGATGTAACAGGACTGACTTTTTCCCCCAAATGAGCGGGTTGCAACAGGACTGCAGTTTGAGTCTTACACTATTCAACAAAAGACCAGGTGTAAATACTCAGGATAATTAGTCACGTGATAGTCTGATGAACAGGTGAGTTCAGAAAATGCAGGGAAACAAACAAAGGCAGAAAGTAGATACAAAAGGTGAGCGGTCAGGGAGGTATTCCACGTACCTGGTTTAGTGACAAACCTGGATAAGTTAACTCAGAGTAAGTGGTAAACCTCCTAATAAAAGAACCCCCATTGGTTCATTTTTCTAGCAAAACAACGTCAGAGGGCTCTTCTATTAGGAGGTTTACCACTTACTCTGATTTAACTTATCCAGGTTTGTCACTAAACCACGTACGTGGAATACTCCCCAGGGCCCTATTCCTCGTACCTCGCTAACTGAGTTACCGAGATAATTTTCAGGATAAGATTACATAAGTCAGCCTTTTCGGTTCCACTAAGCAACTTTGGCAAAATCACCATAGCAACACATCAATAAACTTGAGCCTGCTCCAGTGCAGGCTAACAGCTTAAGTGAGCTGGATAAGCTTGCCACTCCCCCGGAAAAAAATGGCAGCTCCCTTCCTCAGAAATCCCATTGACGAAGAAGCGATATTAGTTAGATTAGCGTTTTATAGGGAGAGAGTTCTTCGAGATCGCCAAGATCCGTTATCACATCATGATGACTTCCTATATGAGCGCTATCGATTCTGCCGACAAGGAACCATTTATTTACAAGACCTTCTCGAGCCATACATTGCAAACACCACACGCCGCAGCCGAGCATTGACTGTCTCACAGACTGTATGCATAACCTTGCGCTTTTTTTGCAAGTGGTACATTTTTATACAGTGAAAGCCGCTGCATGCCGTGCTGTTCGTAAAGTCTATTTGGCACTTAAGAAACATATGGATGTATTCATTGCATTCCCTGGCCATGTCCGAGTAAATGCAATCAAAGAGGGCTTTTATGGAATTGCAGGTAATTGAGTTATTCAATATTTCACCATTTAATGAAAATAATAATTCATTAATAAAATATGAAGGAGGACACTTACACTCTTGGTAAGGAGGAGTGGGGAATCAAACTAGCAACCTTCCGATTACTAAACAACTCCTCTACCCCCAGTACCACTATCGCACATGTTATAATGCATACATACATAAATACATACTGATCCGCCCATACACAGATTCGCACACACATATTCAAACTCCTACTTCTATATGGTCATCTACACATACATGTTTATACACATATATAGTACATGATACATACGCGCATACAGTACATATATCCTCATAAGTATCTATTCATTCGTATCAATTAGATACTCTTTGAGCTTGTTTTTACTACTTATTCTGAAAGAGTTGAGATAATTATTTTTCGCTAGCTCACTCGATGATTCATTCTATTAAGCCTACTGCCAGCAGGCACATTTAAAGAAATATGGTCTGATTGATTGGGGTAATGAGGCACTTAAAATTAGCCTATACATTTCCCCAACACTTGGGAAATTTAACTTGTCGGCGATATTTTGCTATGCTTCTTGTCTTGCTCTCGCAGCGGTGGCGGTGTTGGATTTTGCATTGATTATGGTCTTGTATTGTTCATAATGGTTCATTATCATCTCCTGCTCACCAGCAGAGAAAAAGGAAGCTCTTTCTTTAAGTTTAGTAGTACCATTGTACTGTTAGAAAATCATGGTTTTGGTGATCGAATTGTGGAGAACAGGTGAGCCATAAAAACTGGTAATATTTTTGCTGGTAGTATGCTTACCATTCATATGACTGCCAAAACAAATGTTACATACCTTTTTCTGTGTGTATATTTTATATGTACAGATGACGTCAGACTTTAGGCAATACATCTCGTAAATTAAACAGGTACAAAAAAGTCAGTGCACGGTCCACTAAACTACATACCATTTCGGGTAGGCATTTAAATAGATTATTCATATTTGCTCCATTACCTTTTTCAATCATTAGGCATTTAATTTATCCACCAAAAAGTGTTTCTTTTGTCTTTCCACTAAAACCACTGGCCTCAGGTCATCTCAGCAGGTCAACTAGGGCTTACATTCATTCTGTCCAGGTAGAACTCTGTGAGACTGGGCTTACGGTAATGTGCATCTCTATAAACATGATAATAACAGAACAAACAACAAGCTACATCACAGCAATGACAGTGAGAGAACTGCAAATCGGTAGAAAACCGTCACCATTATTGGTGTCAGCAACACATTAGATTCTTTATGCCTTCTGTGTGCAGCAGGTCATCTCCAGTGATCTGACCCGGTGCTGTTGTCATCTCCTCCATCACCTTCATCACAGGCTCCAACAGGATCAGGCGTCGGGTCAACAGCTCTGCCACGCTCCCCACTCCACACAGAAGCCCCACCTGATGGACAGCTCTCCTCATTTTAGTCTGAACATCAGCAACAACCTCCCGCTTCACAGACACACCCCGCAGTTTGGCCTTTGTCTCATGAATCTTAGAAATCCAGGACTTCATTGCCGTCTGCAAACAGGAAACATTCTATACATTTCTGCAACTTTTTTACTAGAGAAAATTAAATGTACTCAATAGACCATTAAGGTACCCATTACAATGTCAGGCCTGGATCACTAAACTGACCTGGGTACAAGTAGGACACACAGGAAATTGAGACTTTGAACAGATTTAGCATTTCCTTGGCTACCCAGAGAAAAAAGAATGCAGCAATGTTTGTATGTAATGAAAATGTATTTTATTCATAATATGATGAAAATAAATGCTGAACAAATACAGCTGATAATAATAGCAGTATTAATGAAGGTGAAGTAGTAATAATAATAATAATAATAATAATAATAATAAAACTTTATTTATATAGCACCTTTCATGCAAAAGAATGCAGCTCAAAGTGCTTTACAGCAAATACATAATATGCACAAAGAAATTACATGCACATAAAAATAGACATCAAAGAAACATAACTCAGATATAGTGCAAAAAATAAATAAATACAATTATAATTATAATTATAGAGATATATTTAATCTAACCCCTTAATATCACCAGTAGAGATTTAAATTAAATTAAATTAAATTAAATTAAATTAAATTAAAAGTATTTATATATATATATAGTGCGAAGTGGTAGCTAGTTAAAGGCTAATGTGAAGAGGTACGTTTTTAGTTTTCTTTTAAAGATGTTAAGCGAGCTGGCTTCCCTGATGTCTATAGGCAGTATGTTCCATAGCACTGGGGCGTAATTGACAAATGGTGCGTCCCCGATTTTCTTACGGCTTTTGCTGGGAACCTCCAATAAACCAGCATTCGATGATCGCAGTGTTCTTGAGGGCAAGTATTTGACTAGGGAGTTTGCAATGTAACTTGGTCCTAGCCCATTAAGAGCTTTGTATATTAGGAGAAGGACCTTAAAGTCAATTCTAAAAGTTACTGGAAGCCAGTGCAGAGCAGCTAAAACTGGACTAATGTGCTCTCTCCTCTTGGTTCTGGTTAATAGCCGAGCTGCAGAGTTTTGAATGAGCTGAAGTCTCTCAGTTGTTTTTTTTGGGAGGCCAGTAAGGATTGCATTACAATAATCAAGACGGCTTGAAATAAAGGCATGAATCAGTTTTTCAGAATCTTTTTGATTTATAAATGGCAGGACTTTAGCTATGTTTTTAAGGTGGAAAAATTATGTTTTCGTCACCTTGTTAATGTGAGACTTGAAGCTTAAATCTGAATCTAAAATAACACCAAGACTTGTAACCTCCGATTTAATCAAGGGAGTTAATTTCCCCAAATTATTAAACAGCATTTCTCTTTTTGTTTTAGGGCCGACTAGTAGGATCTCAGTTTTATCCTCGTTTAACTTTAAGAAATGATTGCTCATCCACTTATTTATCGCCAAAAGACAGGTAGTAATGGAGTTTATTGCTGCAGCATCATTTGGCTCAGCAGAGATGTACAGTTGCGTGTCATCAGCATAACTATGGAAACATACATTGTGTTCTCTAATGATGTCCCCAAGTGGCAGCATGTACAGTGAGAATAATAATGGACCAAGGCAGCTCCCTTGTGCAACCCCAAAGCAGATGTCATGTTTCTTAGACACATGATCTCCAAGCCTGACATAAAACTTTCTCCCTTTGATGTATGTTCTGAACCAGTTTAATACAGAGTCAGAAAGCCCAACTAACTTTTCAAGACGATGAATTAGGATGTCATGATCAATAGTATCAAATGCTGCACTTAGGTCTAAGAGGACCAGGATTGAGACCTTATTTGCATCCAAATTTAGTCTGAGGTCGCTGATTACTTTAGTAAGAGCAGTTTCAGTGCTGTGGCATGTTCTAAAGCCTGATTGAAATTTCTCCAGGATATTGTTTTCTTTGAGAAAGGAGTTTATTTGCACTGAAACTGTCTAGGATATATAGGGATAGGAAGAGGGATATCTGTATACCTGTATCCAGAGGGATCTCCTGCTCCCTCTTCTCAGTGAGGACGTCCGCCTCAACATCAGTCAGGACTCTCTGATGAATGTAAAACATGTTTAAGACACAGGCACTCGGTTCGTGTCATTTACAAGTAGCGTCCTGCCCCTAGGATGGTGGAGGTCTGTGCCCATCCACTTTAATATGAATTACAACAGGTTTAATCATTACATTCTGGTGTATAGTTAAAACTGGTCATTTAAAGTTTAAATGACCAGTTTTAACTACACACCAGAATGTAATGATTAAACCTGTTGTAATTCATATTAAATAAATACTTTTAAATAAATACATTTTAAAGCATACATCATTATCACACATTTCAATCAAGTCAATGTGCACATTTATGTATTCTATTCTTACTATGGTCCTCCAGATCACTTACGCTTTCCCATGCAGACCTGGATGACTGGTGTATCTTCCAGGACCATATCTGACCCTCCCTGGCTACAGGCTTTCTTACCTGTCAAAGATACGCAGCCTACAGAAAAGATGACGCAGACTTATGTACGATCAGTCATAGGTTTTGGGTGAAAAGCATGTGATGATTTTATCACTGCATGGCACTAGTAAAGTATACACTGTTGTCTATTCTTACTAATGTGCTCTGGTTCACTTACGATTCCCCATGCTGTCCTGGATGACTGGTGTGTCTTGCTATCTTTGGCTACAGTCCTATTGCCTGTCAAAGGTACGCAGCCCACAGAAAAGTCAGTTATTGATTACAACTTTTTGATAACATTCATAAATAACACTACTGTATTCTTCATGATATTCTTTGCATTCTTACTCAGTGGTTTGGTCTTTGCTTCTCCACGACAGCTGCTAGTCTCCACTGAGTCCTCGACCTGCACGTGTAGGACTTCAGCAGTCTTCAAGGTCTCAGCCATTTTCCACTTTCTTGGTGACATCCAATTCTTTTCTCTGGGCTTGTTGTTGCACCTTCTGAGGCTTGCACCTCTCCTGAAAAGCCTGGGAGCTGGTGTCCATTTTCTCCTGGACTTTGCTCCTCATCGCCACACCATCTTCCTGCCTTGGCTTCCACCCTGAGGCCACAAGTCGAGCTCTTCTCAAGTCTCTCTTGGTGGTCTTTGCTCCAGCCTTGACTACCTCCACCTCAGGTCTCTCACTCTCTCCTTCAACCCTCTGTCCCTCTCCTGGTCCATCTTCTCCATGGCCTGCATCTTGCTGATGCCGTTATTCCTGTGTCTCTGCCTCACTCCTCTTTTGCTGATGCTGGCAAATGCAGCCCTCAGGCCATCCATGAAGCATCCACAAGATTCCATCTTCAGCTGCTGAATTCACAAGAGCAGTTACAGTATGAACATCAACCGATATTTCACAGGTAGTTAGTATTTTCCACATTCAGCAAACTCTGGATTGAAAATTAAATTAAAAGATATACACAGTACAGTTGACATAAAAAATGTATTTTTTCTTTAACCAAAGCTAACATTAACACTGTAGGCGGTTAGCTTACTAGCTAGCGTCACTGTAGATAACCCGTCTACCTGGTTCCCAGCGAACAGGTCTTCCCTGAGCAGTGTGTCTATATGAGTCCGTCGACTTGGTCAATCTCTGCTGTCAGTGTCACATTCTGGATTGTTTAGCCTTGTTGGCCTTTTAAACACTATCTACGGGTGATAAAACACATACAACGAGCACGAAGTCCTTGCAAGAAACGTGTCGCCTCTCTAGTTCTCCGTCGCTCACCTCAGGTCACCATCTCTCTTTCCTGGTATTTTTCCTAATCCCCCGTCATCCCACACTTCGTACCCAACCAGAATTAAACAGATATTTTACAACCAATAAGGCTAGTCTGAACCCACTGACATTATGGTATATAGGCAGACAAGGACCCAAGAGTTTAGACTCATTTCAAACAGCAGTTTCTCGTACAATTCACAGGAATCAAAGGAACGTATCCACTACTCATTGAAAAAAAGAAACACATAACTCTTCAACCATGTACACTTACTATCATATGTACATCGTCATATACAGGAGATCCAGGTATATTCATACAGCATGAAATGAATATTAATTTTTAACTGTTACAAACCTGTTTTCTTCCTCAACTCTCCCCTTAAAGATCGAAAACACCTTGAAAACAGACCCTCATGGTAGAACACCGCCATTCCTGCATATACCTAGGTTTTTGGTAAGTCTCCCTTTAATAGAACAACCTGAACTATATCTGATGAGCATTGACTGACAAGTGACAACTGACAAGCATTTCATACTTGAGTAAGGTTAAAAAAAAAAAATATCAGTTTTACTATCATTACTATCGTGACAACTCACAGAAGAATACAAATTTGAAGAAAACAGTGTCAAAGTTGGACAAAAGTCTATTCACTAAAAGCTATTTCATTTTATTATGTGATTCTATCAGTTAACATTTAAACCAGCTTTTCACTCAACACAGTGGAAACTTGGTGAGACTGAGTTGGTCAGTGTATTAATAGTAGCCTTATGAGAGATATCAGCACAAATATCAGATTAACCTAATGGCCACACTATACTGTCTTTAGATTGTTTTGTGGATTTTTGTGCTGAATCTGGCCCAGTCTCAGTTTTTCTTGGGGATCTCATTTTAAATTCTGCTGCAATGCAAAACTACTACAGTATGATGAGACTGGCTGGTCAGAGGTAGAAGAGGAGCGAACACAATGAGGAGAGAAAGAAAGGGGAAGACGCAAAACAAGCTCCATCATCATCATTAGTGGTTTGAGAAATCTCATTATGTGACAATATGTCATCAACAAACCTCAGACAAACCTTGTTAATCATCTAACGCTTTAGGCCATAATCTGAAATAAGTTAACAGAATGCTGAATAGATTTAAAAGCAGTGTTCCTCCTGGAGCACATGACTTCGGCCCATAAACCTACTTAATGTAGCAACCCTGTCTCTCTTACCAGTGTAGTCACCTCTGAGTCACATGACTCTGTACCTAGCAGCCAGTAGTATATACTAAAGGAGATAAGAAGGAACAGAGTTCCCACAGCCCCAGAGAACCCAGTGAAGAACCGTGTCACATCCAACATCATTTCAGATGTGGTGAGATATCAGATGTTTGGCACAGCGAGCGCTCACTAACCTTTCTGATTATTGAAGGAGTTGGAAGAATCAGAATTTAAGGTTCAGAGTTAATAATGATGTACAATATTCAATAATCCAATGCATCTTATATTCATTTGTAACTGTTGCTTTTATTTGGATTTAGGCTCAAATGTTATGTCTGGTTGTATATTCTGTTAGAGAAAATTACCTGAGGGAGGTGTGAAAGTGGTTTCAGTTGCTCACAGCCGGATCTCTTAACCCATTGTCCCCGTGTAGCAAATGGTTACGAGCCTTCCTATCTCCAAGATAATAATCTGATACATATTCATGAAGTGATGGGACTATGGGGTGACACCCCTTATACCCAGAGGGCATAAGAACTGAAATGTTACAATGGAAGATTTTGTAGGTGAAGCTTTTTGAGTAAAACCCCTGTCTCTCTCCCTTAATGCGCATCACTGTAACAGATTAAAACCTGTTTCTTGACCATATCTCAGACTGAGTCTCCAACAAATCTTTGGTATAAATTACCATCATTATAAAGGTGTGATCATTTACTAAAGTATGAAATCACATTTCTCAAACAAAAACATTGGAAGAAATTGATGAAAAAACAGAATCTCATATTTAGCTAAGAAATTAGTTTACAAAATATGTTGCTGCTACTTTGATCAAACCTTATGTTTTCATTATTTGATTTCCTTTCTTGTTGAGTCGGTTACAAATTGACAAAGTTTGTCATTAGTCCTGTGCATGGACTTCTAGCTTCCCTTCCTCAGAAGCTGTGAAGCACAATGTCCCCTCTATAGAAAGACTGCCCTCTACTGTTAGCTCTGTCGCATGTGTTCAAATTTGTGCTCTGTATAGCACAGGAGCTCTTACAATATCACAAACCAGATCCAAACTCCCCATTTACTTAAAATCTATCAACTTATACAACCTATTGATTTTTTAGGGGCATTTTCATTTGTTCCCTTTAGTTGGCAGAGGTATTTGCATGTTGATACAGTGGTTTGGTCTCAGAAAGGTGATCAGTAAGGTCCTTGCAACAACACACATTGTTTACTCTTGTGGGTCTGATATCTTCTCTTGTTGGTGTGGTAGTTTGATTGACCAGTAAGGAAATAAGAAAAGGTATTCTAGGCATATGTGTGTGTGGTACATGTTCCTCTGTAATGTTATCCCAGCTTGAAGAATATGCAAGTTTTTGATGGTTAGAAAAATGAATCTAAATGTGGCTGTATAATATTTATAGATATAGCCTAATGGTTGTTTCGAGGACAATGCTGAATTCACTGTATGACCCTCTTCCTTGGAACCTTATTAAACATTGTTTAAAAAAAAAATGATATCCTTATCTTATCAAATATAATCTTAAATAATCTCAATATAAATCAATGAAAAATATTCTCTTATTAATGTTATCATTTTATTGAATCATTATCTTATAATATATAATCTTATCCATTAAAAATATATATCATTAACAGAGGAAATGTCCAATTAGGCAATGCTGATAATTTATTAATTCAGCGTCTGGCCCTCTTCCTCTTAGGCTTCTCAGGCATGGGCTCTCTGTGATCCAGATCCTGCCATCTGCATCTTCTGTCTCCAGGAAAGAAGGACAAGAGAACTTCTCCCACAGACGCTGTTTGATCACACGACCCATCTGAAGACTGTAGGGGCGAGGATGGCCAGATCGTGTTGTCATCATTGGATCTACTTCAGAATGGTAAATTCTTTTGTATTCTTCCACACTGTAGCCATGGATCTTTAGGGGCTCCTCTTGGGGCAGCGGCCCATTATAAGACCTGGGGTGTGGGGTTGGGATGGGTGCTGGTGTTGGCTGGCGGAGGTCTGGAAGAATAGCAGCATTCTTGATGTATCTCTCCTCCAGAGGCTCTTCCATCTGCCTGAGGCTAGTCTGAAGAGCAGTTTCCCTCCTTTTCCTCTCAGCTGCCTAAACATGAAAACATATTTTATTAATTGTTTATAAATTAACATGATCTCCTAACATGTTCAGACATCCAGCATATTCATGGTACCTCAGCTTTGTAAGAAGAATCTTTTAGATGAGGAAAGAACATGTCCTCGTTCTCCCTAGGAGCTGTTGACCGCTCAAAGGGGATGTCTATGTTCATTTGACTAAACTTCTTTCCATCATTCTGCTCTGCATTTCTCCTGGTAGGACCATGGCTGGATGTCGGGGATAAACCCAAAATCTGACTGATGCTACAGGGAAGTGCTGGAGAGCAAAAGAGCGCAGCCTGTGGGACAATCAGGACCTTGAAGTCCTGAGTCTGCCTTTTGCTGGGCAGCACATGGTGAGGCTTAGCCTGTTTCTTTCTCCGACCTTTGCTATCACAGTCCCCAACATGACCACTGGTGGTACGTGGCTGGGTATTGACTCCAGAATGGGAGATTCCCTGGAGTTCATCTAAGCTCCTTCCTTGAATAAATGGAGTCTCCTGGGACAGTGGTCCAGCCTGGGGTACTGTGTTCTTCAGTTGGACATGTTGTCCAAAGTCAAGTAAGATGGTAGCAATCTCAAGTGTCTCCTTAAAAGGGGCCTTAAACACCCCAAATGTATCCTGGGGCACCAATGCACCCTCTCCTCTGTCTGCAGCCTACATTGAGAAGTAACATGGTAAATCAGCAGAAATACTCATACATAATACATTCCTATTCATGACATTGAAGGACACCAACCTACCTGTACAGTACAAGTCTGCTCCTCCCTTGACACAAAACGGCAGGGCTGGGTTTGCTTGCTCCCTCTATCAGTGCCCTCAAATCCCTCTTGTGTGGAGGGGAAAATAGGCTCTGAGAAAGACCTACAGAGGCCACCATCTCCACCCTTGAGAGACCCTTGGAGTTCAGGATATTTTAGACGGAGGACCAATGAGCAACCAACACTACCACAGGTACCATCAGAGATGGGCAGAGGGAGAAGAGCCTGTGAAGTAGAGCTGTGCCCATTCACACCAGTGTTCCTGGTTCGAAGACACCTCTTTTTAGAGAGGCTCACTATTTCTACATAGTAATCTTCAAAGCGCTTGGATGGGACAATGTTCCTTCTAAGGCCATAGCGGCCATTGACAGAAAGGTTCACACTGCCCTGTAAGAGAATTAAACCAAGTTAGAAAATGCTTCAAAATTTCATGAAGGAATAAAACATACAAAAATTGGTGACCATTATAAAATTGGCTTACCTTTTCCATATTAGTTGAAGAATTTGATAGAGAAATATCCAAAATATTCTTTTTGCAAGGAGAAACTGGCTTTCACATGTGTTAAATTTCATCCAAAGTTGAAATTCTAATCTTTGTTTGGGGTTGGTTGCCGATGGCAAATGGCAAAGTAGAATTTAGAATGTTCATGATGTAATTTAGAACTCAAGATGTGGCCTTTTGGAATGCCATGTCCATGTCCATTTTTCAAATAATAACTCAAGTCAAGTCAAAAAATTGTATGAAGCACATTTAAAAACAACTCACGCTGACCAAAGTGCTGTTCAATTATATCACAATACAATATCAAAACAAATAGAAAAAGAGAAACAAAACAATAAGATCACAAAAAAAATCTAATAGAAAAACAGAAGCAACACACTCAACTAAGCATCTATATACACAAAGAACAGAAACACCTCTAACATCTAAATGATATTAACTATTATGTTTGTAGAGCACCTTTCTGATTATAGCCCAAGGTGATTTACTGAATTGTTACAGAAAATAGCATTAAATACAACAAAGCAAAACAAAATAAATCAATAAACAAACAGAAAAAAATTAAACAGATACATGTATAACAAAATATGAATGAAAATATAATGGGTACACAAGAAGGCCAACAAAAGTTAATATGATTTAGAATAAGTTAACAAAATGTACTCCTACAAAGGGTCTTAACATCACTATAGTTGTCAAGGATTTGGCATTATCTGATCATTTCTGCATCTTCTTTGATGTATTTATGTCCCCACAAATTCAGAACAGTTGTGTGATGGTAGGAAAGAGAATCATAAATGATCACACTGGTGTTCTCTTTGAACAGGCACTTTCAAAAACCTTGAGTCAACCATCAGACTCAGTAGACGATGTAATGGATAATTTTAACTCAAAAATGGTTAACATTATGGATAATATTGCTCCATTTAAACTCAAAAGAGTCACTGAAAAGCGGAAAGCACCATGGAAACAAAATCCAACGATCAAACTCCTAAAGAGAGAGTGTAGGAAGACTGAAAGAAAATGGCGTAAATCCAAACTTCTCATCCATTATCAAATACACAAAGAGATGCTACGCAAATATAACTTTGAAACATGCAAAGCAAGACAGTCTTTCTTCTCTAACATCATCAGCAAGAATATGAACAATGCTCGAGTTCTTTTTTCAACATTTGAAAAGTTAACTAATCCCCCTTTACAATTAGGACCCGAGCTTGTCTCCACAAATAAGTGCAATGAGTTTGCATCTTTATTCAAATGTAAAATTGATAAAATCAGACTGAACATATTATCTCAAACGCAAATCACTCAAAACCTCGAACCACCAGTGACAAAAAGAGGAGCACATAACTTGATGTCTGAATTTAGCTTGATTGACTTATAAATTCTTGAAAAAACAGTACAAAACCTCAACTCTTCCACATGTGAATTGGATATTCTTCCTACCAGCTTTTTTAAATCTGTCATTCACCTCATAACGACAAATCTGCTTGAAATCATAAATACATCATTACAGACTGGCACATTTCCTAACTTCCTGAAAACAGCTGTTGTAAAAACCCCTACTGAAAAAGAATAACCTGGGATGCCTCCACATTAAACAACTACAGGCCCATATCCAATTTACCATTCATAGGCAAAATTATTGAAAAAATTGTCTTTAATCAGCTAACCACATTTTTGACACTGAAAGCCTTGATGACTTTCAGTCAGGTTTTCGTGCTAATCACAGCACTGAAACAGCTCTTGTTAAAGTTATAAATGACATACGCCTAAATACAGATGCAGGTAAAGCATCAGTCCCAGTATTGCTGGACCTTAGTGCAGCCTTTGACACTGTTGATCACAACATATTACTTCACGACTAGAACACTGGGTTGGCGTCTGAGGTGTTGTTATCAAGTAGTTGAAATCATACTTACAAGACAGGAGCTTTTTTGTTGCAGTTGGCAACTGCACCTCAACACCTACGTCCCTGACCTGTGGAGTCCCCCAGGGCTCAATTTTGGGTCCACTTCTATTCAACCTTTATATGCTCCCACTTGGACAAATCTTAAAGAATAATTTGATCTCCTATCATAACTATGCTGATGACACCCAAATTTACTTAGCTTTGACACCTAATGACTATGGTCCCCTTGAATCTCTTTGTGATTGTATTGAGCAAATTAACCACTGGATCTCAGAACTTTCTCCAGCTAAACAAAGACAAAACTGAAGTAATAGTTTTTGGTAAAAAGGAGGAAAGATGTAAGATTGCCACCCTTCTTAACAAAAAAGGACTTAAAGCAAAGGATACTGTCAGAAATCTTGGTGTCCTCTTAGACAGTGATCTAAATTTAACAGCCACATGAAAGCAATTACTAAATCTGCGTTCTACCATCTCAAAAACATTGCCAAACTTAGGGGTTTTATGTCAAAAGATGACTTGGAAAAACTAATTCATGCCTTTATCTCCAGTAGGGTTGATTACTGTAATGGGCTGTTCACAGGCCTTCCCAAAAAAAACCTTAAACAGCTTCAAATGATACAAAATGCAGCAGCCAGAATTCTTTACAAAAAACAAAAAGAACTGACCACATAACCCCCTATACTGAAATACCTGCACTGGCTCCCAGTAAGTTACAGGATTGACTTTAAAGCACTGCTGCTTGTTTTCAAGTCACTTAATGGGATAGGGCCAAAGTATCTATCTGACATGTTTCAGCAGTACGTACCACTCAGATCTCTCAGATCGCAGCATACATTTCTATTAGTCAAACCCACTGTCCAAACTAAACAGGGTGAAGCAGCACTCAGCCACTATGCGGTTCACCTCTGGAACCAACTTCCAGAAGACATTAAAAACGCTCCAACTACTTTGTTAAATCTAGACTAAAGACCAAACTTTTCTCAGATGCCTTCTGCTAACTGGCCATGAACAGTTCCTTTGAAGTATTATTGCTTACTGTAGTAGACTAGTGATTGTTATTATTCTTTTATTTCCTATATTTTACTATTTTTATGCCTTAATGTTCTCATGCTTTTATTTTCTATAATTTACTGTTTTTATGATCATGCACTGACCTTTTGCTTTTTTTTTTTAATGTGAAGCACATTGTTGTGCATGTATGTGAAGCACATTGAATTACCACGGTGTATGAATTGTGCTATATAAATACAATTACCTTGCCGTACCACATCTGACCAATAATACCCATCAGGCCCATTTGTTCTGCCAGCAGGGTCATAGGCTCAACCTTCAATTAAAAGAAAATCAAACTAACACAAATGGATCCTACAGTCACCATCATGAAGAGTAAGCCCTTTATTTCTCTGTAGGGCGAGGTGAAGCCATCCACTGAGTAGGCAGAAAAACACACCAACAGGAGCCTTCATGAAGGATTGGTCGTAACAGACACTGAGATGGAAGCTTGGACACACTTGCACCCCCTACTAGAGAACATATGCTACTGCTCTAAAGTATTCATCCCATGGAACCATACTACATGAATCACCAGTACACACAACAGCAGAAGACCTGACCACTGGATGGGGAAGGGTGGCTTGGCCGTAGTTGACAAATGCTGTGATTAAAAAACACATCATCAGTTTGAAATGTGTTGGCTTTTTTACCTTTAAAGCCATGCTACCAAGCCAAGGCTTTTTAACTTGATATCAATCCTCTTCCAATGAATTATGCACTGAAAGAAACACCGGAACTCAATGTGTGAATTGAAGCTTGAAGTAAATAAGGGCAAATAAGTAACAATGTCAGATTTGAAATGTTACCAGCTGTTGCCCCTCACTAGGGCTTCTAAACTATTCATATAAATACACACATCCTGTGTCTGCTAAATGATTACCTAAATGTTCAGTTTGCGATTACAGCACAACCCCTTAGTTTAGGATTAACCAAGTCACGACAAATTAATGGCACGCAATTGTCGAAAGAAAAACCACCACAATTTGAAATTTGCTAGACCCAAATAACACCTAGAGAAAATGACTGGGCTCCATCAGATCCATGGAAGCCCATGACTTGTTTTTGAAGCTAAACTACCCCCCACCCCAAAGATGAAGGCAAATGGGCATTAAAACAGTTTCTTTGGAAAATGCCCAAAAGCATTATTACAAGGGTTTGGGTTTCTTCGCTGTCAAAAGAGCACAACTTTGGTTCAGATTTGGGAACCAATACAACCCCCTCCCTCAAAGAAAGACACAAGTTGAACTTGGAATTTAATATCTTTTTAATTGAATTCAATTAGCAAAGTCTGGAGATCCATGAGGTGGCCCCTATTGAGAAAAGGGAAACATTAGAACCTTTTAAAACTGTACAGGAGACACTGCATGAAGATCATGTGCCTTACCTGGTACTTCTGGTCGTCACCACCAGGCTCGCTTTAAGGGTGCTTCAGCAGTAAACTTCCAGGGTGTCCGAGGGGGCGGTGAAAAACCTTGAGGAACCTTAGTGTTGATCTTTGAAACATAGCGCACTTTGCTCAAGCCACCTGGAGCCTTCCTGTAAGGGGGTGGAGGAATCCTCTCAAAGCTAATGTCGGTCCAAGCATTGCTGCCATGGTCGTCGGTGGAACTGAAGTGAGTTACTGTACCAGGTGGAAGTTGGCCAGTGATGAACATGTCAAAGAACCGGTCATCATATAACTCCTGGGGTGGACTGACATAACTACTGGGCTCTGGGACACCGTTTACTCCTTGAACAGGTGCAGGGGAATAAAACTGGCTTTCAAGTGGTTCATTAGAATCTGGGACACGGTTCTCAGAGAAGGCTCGGAGTGGCGGGGGAGGCTGCAGGTATCCAGAATCATGGGACTCAGATTCTTCATTGCCATGTTCATAAGTAGCACCCCTCTGAATGAGTGTCCCAGCTTTGTAGGAGGGCTGCCACCAGTAGTTGAAATGTGGATCAAACACAGGAAGGGCAGCCTCAGGTGGAGGTGGTGGACTTGCTATAACTAGAATCTCAGGATTGGGCTGTTGAGGGACAAACAGCATCTGAGATTCAGGCTCAGACACCCACGATGTATACGGATAAGCGTCAACAGGAACAGGCAAAGGCTCCATTGGACTGGCTATAACTAGAATCTCAGGATTGGGCGGTTGAGGGTCAAACAGCATCTGAGATTCAGGCTCAGACACCGATGATGTATACAGATAAGCGTCAACAGGAACAGGCAACGGCTCCATTGGACTTGCTTGAGGAACTCCTTTAACAGATGCAGGGGAATAAAACCGGCCTTCAAGTGGTTCATTAGAACCAAAAGCTACGGGGGCAGCCTCAAACTTTTCATATCCAGAACTAGTTTGAGGCATGGAGCCCTTGACTTCAGCAGAGAAGGTCATCGGAGACACACCTTGGCCGGACTGTGTATACAGCCCAGGGGTCTGAGGTGGAGGTGGACCTGACTGCTGAACATCAGTGGAGCTTGAAGATGGCCAACCAGTCTCCATTTGACCAAGCTGCGGCAGGGGTTGATGGCCATAATATCCTTAAATAAAGGAATGTTAAAATTAAGTGTTTAAAAAAAAACCTACAAAGGCATTTTCCCAATTTGCAACAGGTCAACATAAGACAGAAGGAAATTACAATGGGATATCTGCGACAGACAGACAATAATTGTTAAAGGCTTACCTTTAGCTGGAAAGCTATAGACACGACACAGCATGGCAGACAGAAGAAAAGCCCTGAAAGTTGTAAACGAGTTTAGATTCAAGATAGAGATTAACAAGCAAGAGAGCTGAATCATTAGCTTTGTAAAGCCAGTCACACCTAGGAACTGCTTAAAATCAGCATTATCAACTGCAAAAACCTCCACAACTATGCCAATAGATCACATTAAGACCAGGTAAAACAATTTAAAGTGCTTCTTAAAAAAAAGGTTAAAACTACCTCAATATCAAGGCAACAGCCATGACTCCAATCACCTCAGTCCCAAAACATAAAAGAACTACCAGAATTCCTGCTCCTAGTTGCGGTGGAGAATTTATAGAGGGAAACATGTAGACATCAGCCAATCAAAGACTTTATTGATTAATTAAGGTCAGGTGAAAAAAAACTAGCCAATTATGAACATTTCTCAACACCACCTCCGATCATGTGATTGTTAATATGCAGTTTGGAAATGGGTGAAAGGCTTAATAAGTAGCCTAGTGTCTACTTCATTTACTTTATCACTGTAATGGTTTAAATACATTAAGTGCAAAATGTGAATAAATGTATATATATTACATGATATAAATGTTTAATTATTTGACCAATTTTAAAGTTTTATTACATTTTGTTCATGAAATCCTGAATCCACCCTTAATCCCCGAATATCCTCATTTTTTATTTTTTATCCTAATCGTCCTGAAACCTTTTGAACTGCAAATATCAAAGTCTTGATCTAGATCTAAAACAAAACCGGATTACGTGATCTAATCTGGTTTCAGAATCCTTTTTTTCCCTTTTGAACAAACCATTTTTAAGATTGTATCCAATCTGAAATCCAATCAGATTACTTCTGAACAACGGGGCCCAGGTAATCCAAATTGATCAAATCAACTGGGGGTAATTTCTTGGTGCAATACTTAGGAATCGTCACATAAATGATTCAAAACTGTAACACAGACATGTAAAAGTGTGGATTTGTCTTTTCCCTGGTGCAGTGTTCCATGCAACCTAAGGAATGCATGTCAATACTGCATTGTTTCACATAAAAACATGAATGAGACCAAAATGCCTTGGCGAATGTCTTGTACTTGTGAATTTATGAATAAAGGTTAAAGTGGCTTCTCTACTCTTGATTAGTTGACTGTATGATAGTTATGACAGGTTAAAATCGCTTTTAAAATTCCACCAAAGTGTTTGGGATCTTGAGTACAAGGACCGTCCCTTCATTATGGAATTCCCCAGTTGCCTCTACACAAACTCTATGCAAGGTACAGCCACCTTCAGAATCTTCAGCCTCACCACACTTTGACCCCAGATCAGTGGTCATTGGAACACAAAGCAGCTGTACTTTAGAAATCCAGGACTTCATTGCCGTCTGCAAACAGGAAACATTCTATACATTTCTGCAACTTTTTTACTAGAGAAAATTAAATGTACTCAATAGACTATTAAGGTTCCCATTACAATGTCAGGCCTGGATCACCAAACTGACCTGGGTACAAGTAGGACACACAGGAAATTGAGACTTTGAATAGATTTCCTTGGCTACCCAGAGAAAAAAGAATGCAGCAATGTTTGTATGTAATAAAAATGTATTTTATTCATAATATGGTAAAAATAAATGCTGAACAAAGAATGCTGATAATAATAGTAGTATTAATGAAGATGAAGTAGTAGCTTCCTGTTGCCTCTCTGCAGTCATCCAGTGTGACGTATGGAGACAGATGTTCAGTGCCATCATCAGCATCATATCCTGTGCCATAGTATACAAGCGAGTACAGACATTAATTCAACTCAGTCGATTCCTCCATTAATCAAAATTCAATGGAATGACCTAAGCTTCCAACACATCGTGATGATCAGAGATGGCCACAGTTTCTGCTTACGATCTAGACCATACGATCTAGACAACCTGTAATTATTTCTCCTTGTAGTAATTTGTAATGTTGACTCACCCGTGTCCATGTAGCTGTAGGGGGTGGGGCTGCTGGAGTCGGTGCCTATCAATTATAAATAAAAAATATCACTATAGATTCTGGTATAAAATTACCACTTTCATGATGAAACAAATTCAATTCACAGTCTCCTTTCTTTCACAAACCACTGGTACATCTGATGAATACTCTTCTTTCGTATGCCAAAACACAGCATCCTCCAAATCACTTTGTCATTTCATCTGTATTTCAAACTTACTGGTATCCAGAGGGACAGGAAGCTCCTCTTGTTTCACCAGGCTCATCTTCTGCTCCCTCTTCTCAGTGAGGACGTCCTCCTCAACATCACAGTCAGGACTCTCTGATGAAAGTAAAACATGTTTAAGACACACAGGCACTCGATTTGTGTCATTTACAGGTAGGGTCCTGCCCCTAGATCGGTGGAGGTCTGTGCCCATCTACTTAAATATTAATTAAAACAAGTTTAATCATATAGATTCTGGTGTATAATTAAAACTGGTAATCTAAAGCATACATTATTATCACAAATTTCAATCAAGTGAATGTCAGGCACATTTATGTGTTCTATTCTTACTATTGTCCTCCATATCACTTACGGTTTCCCATGCAGACCTGGATGACTGGTGTCTCTTCCAGGACCATGTCTTGCCATCTCAGGCTACAGGCTTTTTTGCCTGTCAAAGATATGCAGCCTACAGAAAAGATGACGCAAACTTATGTATGATCAGGAGGAAAGCCTGTGATGATTATATCACTACATGGCACTAGTAAAGTATACATTGTTGTTTATTCTTACTAATGTGCTCTGGTTCACTTACGCTTCCCCATCTTGTCCTGGATGAGTGGTGTGTCTTGCAGGACCACGTCTTGCCATCTCTGGCTACTGGCCTTTTTGCCTGTCAGTGGTATGTAGCCTACAATGAGGGGAAAATACAGTCAAACTATGATTTTGAGTTCTAGTATGTGATTATGTTATATCACTACATGATTCTAGTAATGTCCACACTGTAGTCTTTTGTATTGTACTGTAGTTCCTTACGCTTCCCAAAGTTGTCCTGGATGATTGGTGTCTCTTGCAAGACCATGTCTTCCATTCTCTGGCTTTGTCCGCTTCCCAAAGTTGTCGAAGGTACATAGACTAGAGAAAAAGTGAATTGAAAATATAGTCAAAGATTATGAGTTAAAACTATATGATAACATTTATAAATGACACTGCTGTATTCTTCATTGTATTCTTTGCATTCTTACTCAGTGGTTGGGTCTTTCCTTCTCCACAGCCATTGCTAGTCTCTACTGATGCCTTGACCTGCACCAGTAGGACTTCAGCAGTCTTTTGTTGTTGCACCTTCTGAGGGTTGCGCCTCTCTTGAGAAGCCTGGAGGGTGGTGTCCATTTTCTCATGGACTTGACTCCTCATTGCTGCACCATCTTCCTGCCTCGGCCTCCACCCTGAGGCCACAAGTCGAGCTCTTCTCACTGTCTCCTTCAACCCTCTGTCCCTCTCCTGGTCCATCTTCTCCATGGCCTGCATCTTGCTGATGCGATAGTTCTTTCGTCTCTGCCTCACTCCTCTTTTACGGATCCTGTCCCTGATGCTGGCAAATGCAGCCCTCAGGCCATCCATAAAGCATCCACAACATTCCATTTTCAGCTGCTCTTCAGTTCGATCAATTAAATTCAGGCAGAAAGTTCTCTCCAATGCTGTCTCTTGCTCAGGTCAAGTCAAAGTGTCTCAAGTACAACACTACTAGTCTTCTCTTTCAAAGTAGAATGTTCAAAGTAGAATTATCAGAGTAGAATGCTCAGAGCATTCCAACCAGTGATGTCATGACTGATGCTGATGAACTGATTCTGATTGAAATACCTGATCAGATTTGTAGCCTACGTGAAGCGCATCAGATGTTAAAATGGGAAACAGGTTTATTCATGTGTTGCAATTTTACCAGGCGTTTACGTTAAAGTTGC
Organism: Clupea harengus; assembly: GCF_900700415.2. Lineage (NCBI taxonomy): Eukaryota > Metazoa > Chordata > Actinopteri > Clupeiformes > Clupeidae > Clupea > Clupea harengus. Next base: position 3,677,114 of record NC_045172.1, on the reverse strand, counting down.
CCTGACAACCGTATGTTTTGATCTCACAGCTGTTCACAACGCCTCCCTTAATTAGGAGTGTCCATTTGTAATTCGCATAATTAAGTGGATTGATACGCGCACAGATTCGCATTTTCTTTAGCCGAATGAATTGAAACCCAGAGGGATCCTATATGGTTAATTCCGAGTTCTATAAATGTTCTGGCTCTAGCAAATATTTTCAGTGTAGGCTATTCCACTGATTCAATGCCGATGTGCACTGAAGAGGGAATAGTTCATTCACGAACACCGTTTCTGTGAGAAAACAAATACGTTAAAAAAAGGCGGTGTCCTTATTATCCAAAACATAACATAATAATATAATATGAATGGGGATTCTCTTCGTCCAGTAATCCAATTGCAATTCCGATGCAATATAATTTTGTGGTCCACTGTTGCCCACCTTCATGTTTTTTGGATTATAATCAAGGACCACACCTTTAACTAGATGAACTAGGATTACTGATTCATGAACTAACAACTTCACATCACATCAGCAATAAACACTGGGATCTCCAATCTAGCAACAATCACTGTTCATTGACTGAATGGAATCAAAGTAAACTTATTTTTTTTCTTGCTGTTGGCAGAAAATCTTACATTTTAAGACTTTAAAAGTCATATCCCTTATTATGATAACGTGGATTCAAATACAGCAAACTCTAACTTCCTTAACATCACCCATATTGTCATGTATCCTCCAACATAAACCGCTTCCTCTCCACCACTCCTATTACCTGTAATCATTTTAATCGAATACAAAATCACACACTTGAAGTGGAATCACCTACCAGACTTAAACATGCACATCTAAAAAGAATTTAAAAAAAAATGCCAGATCCATTTTTTAAAGAACTGTATAAATTTAATTTGCTTGTAATTTGTGTACAACATACTGCTCACAGATCACCATCACATATTCTTTGCTAATTAATAATTGTTACATTTGCAAATAATTCCAATGAATTTTAATTATCTGCAATACTTGGGTGTTATAACAGTGAGTATAAACGAGATAAATTAAACACATAAAGACAGGGCAGGGAAAAAAAAAAGTACACATTTACACGAAAAAAAAAGGGGGGGAAAAGCAAAGGGTGGGATAAATTTATGTTAACAGAAATACAGGCAATTTCACACCAACATATACAATCCACAGATTCTGAATCCTAGTGAGCTGTTGTGTGAAGTCTTCTGTACACCGGTGTGGCAGAGTAAAATTACAATTATATTTCGGTAAGGATCTTGTAGTACAGGAAGTGTTTGAGGAGAGTACAATGAAGCTCTGTACTTCTGCATTTGAACGAGACCACATGGTTGAATCAGCTGAAAGAAGCCGTTTCTCCTGAAAAAGGCTGACTTTCACGCTCCAATGTCCTCTGTTTGGTTTTGATAATAGGGCACAGCATCTGCAGACCTGACTGGAGATCCATTTCCAGATATGGTCAGGGGGTGAGAGTTGAGCGTGGGACTTGATTGTGCTTTGTGTCGGTTGGCAGCCCTCGCAAACAATCCCACCACACGGGGGCACACTCTGGGACACAGTCATTTTTGCATGCAGACAGCTGAAAATCATTTTTAAAAATTGATTGAAACTATTTGGGCTGACTCTAGCAGTCCTTGCTGGTTTAAGAACAGTGAAAATGATCCTTATGACGTCTGGAGTGCTTGGGATAACAGAGATGGGAAAACACAATCAATGGGTAGGCATTGCAAGGCAGGTCTCCTTTGAATTTGTTTGCAAATGCATAGTAAAACTACATCTGATGCCCAAACTCATGCGAGTTACAGTCAGTGCAGGGAAATGCCTAAAAGCTTAAGAAACTCAACAAAGCCCTGAGTAATAGGTGGTGGCTAAGGCATACTGTTCACATCGGGGTGGAGAATGCGGGGATCTGTCTCAACACAAGGAGCCAAAAAAAAAAAAAAAGTATAAATCATTCATTGACAGTTCAAACCACACTCCAAGATGCATGCAATGTAAATCAGATGGGGGGGAATAAAAACTGATCCCAAACTTAAAATTTGTACACCTCATTTTTACAACCTGCTAAGACCCTGAATACACTGCTAAAACCTCCTTGTTCAATCCAAAACATTTTCTTTTGCAACCAGTAATTTCCTAATTAACAGAGAAAGGCACTGCAACCCAGACACGTTTAACATGGACCAAATGACTTCTGGTTCTCCTGTGCATTATGTTTTGTTACTGACTTCATAATCCACCCAACATGAACACATTAACTACAGCAACAGAAATGTCATGAGGTATTGGACATCATGTTTAGACTGGCAGCCTTTCATGCATGTGGCTGTAGAACAGGAAATCCTGGTTTTGGGGACAAGCAGGGTTTTGGAACGACCATTACAAATATTATAATGGAGACCCATGTAATGACTGCACACCTCCTCACATCTACTTGTGTGTTTGACAGACTGTGTTAGCCCATTTTAAATAGCTGCTCCATTTGTATGAATCGGTTGGTCAAGATAGTCGATCAGGACCCGAAGAGATGTGATGCATGGAAAAAAAAGTGGGGTTTTCCTTTAATAGCTTTTTAAAACAGATTATTAATACTTTCTGATCTTATAGTGCCTGTGGCCTAGTTTATTTGAAATTACACTTTATTAGTCAATTTCCCTTGACAGTTCTTGATAATTTAGTAACAATTCTATATTTCAAAAAAGTCTGTACATCTTTATGAAAATGTTTTAAAATTTAAGGTCAAAAATGTCCATAATTTACCAGTTAATAGCACAGCGCAAAAACAAACCAAAAAACTAGGAATACGAATATTAAGCTATGTCTAGCATAATTCTGAATAGGAATTTAGAACGGGCCAACACTTATGTTCCAAATATGTGACTGCCCGTGGTAGCTGCAGCCAAACTCTGGACCACTCTGATGATATCACCCACACACACACTTGTGTGACACACAAGGTAGCTCAGTGATAATTACCGAAGTAACTTTCCACCCACTTCTGGTTGGCTCAATCCCCAACCTCAAGATTAAAATAAATACAAAAAGAAGCATCTCTTTAATTATAGGCTACAGTAAAGGCTACCTGCTGAACAGAAGTCATGATTGGAGAATGAGCTGAATGCTGAATATGCAGACGCCTCAGCTAAGCCTTCTAGGTGAAGCAATTAGTTGAAAATGAGCATTTCAGAGACATCTGAAACCGGTTGCACCAAAAGATCAGCAATTTCCATGATGGATACAAAAAAAAAAAACTGTAATGAAAAATAAATCATTGAAATTAAGATATTAAAAACCTACTTCAAAAGGAAATATAAACACTCTAAACACATCCCAAAAAAGCATACTGTGCAATACTACTCTGCGGGAGCCCACAAAATATCATTCCTGCTTTGAATGCCATTTCTGTCCAAGCATTTCCCATTTCTTTCCACAGCGCTCTCCTCAACAACAATATGCTGGAAGAGACTGCGCTGGTAAGGGGACATTAGGTCTCTGGTCTTCCCCTCCAGCTGACCTCTCCCAGGGCTTGAGGCAACCGGAGCCTCCACAAAGAAGCTGAAGCTCCACAGCCTCGTCTCTCCTGTGGCTGACCCATCGCCTGATTGGCAAAGGGACATTCCTTCCTACCAGTCAACCAGGCAGGTGGGGTATCCCTGCCAATGCTAGGGGGTTGAGGAGGTCTTCCAGCTTTTGTGCTGGACAGATAAGTGTGGTTGGGTTGGTTTGGGAGGATGTGACCGTGGCTGGTCAGGTGGTCAGCTGGTGGTAGCTAGTGCCGGCTGTCTAGCAGCAGTCCGTCTTGGCTTTACCGGCATAGTTAATGATTCTCTTGAGACAGCGGCCAAACTCCTCCAGGATGACCCGCTCGGCCATCGCCTGCGACTGATTGGACAGTTCTGCTTGCTCCGCCTGCTCCATCAGACACTCGACCGTGGCTTCTGCTACTTCCTTCGTGACAAACGTGTAAGGTTGCCTGAGAACGAGAACACAAGTCAACAGTCAGCCTGTGGAAATAACTCAGAAATCGCTACTTGCTATTGCTATTTGCCGCTCGACAGAACGCAGCTGTTTGGGAATATATTGCACAAACACAACTGTCAGATAGGAGGAGCTGGATGGTCTTACTTTCCCCCACCACTGGATATGGCCGGAGTGGTGCGCGTTAGCAGGTCTGAGATCTGTGACGAGAGCTTGGTCTTGGCCGCTGTCTGCTGCTGCACTCTGACCTCGGCTGCGTCAGCCAGGTGCATCAGAGTCTTCCTCTCAGGACTCTCCTCAAAGTTTTTGCAGCCCACACATTTACAGATGGACGAGCACATGATCTTGGCCTATTCAATCCAGCAAGGCCGTGCAAACACACACACACACACACACACACACACACACACACACACACACACACACACACACACACAGAGGAATGAATGGTTACTCAAAGCTTTTGACATCTGTTAAAGGTTATATGGAAAGACACTGCTCATTTTCAGTTTTAACAATTTTCAATGCAATGCATTTTTTGACAAGGCCTGCTACTTCATTCACCTCCTTACTACATTGGTCCTTTCTTTAACAAGGAACTGACCTCGTAACACTCGCAGTAGTTCTTCAGACAGCCCGAGCGCTTGCAGTTGCAGCCCTTGCTGTGTCTGCGGTCCGACTCGCCCTCCTTGCCTTTGCCAATTTTGGGCTTGAAGGCTTCTGGGTTCCGATCCAGACACGCCTATGAGCACACAAACAGTCTCACTCAGATATGACAAAGCACTAACAGCTGAATTCATGACTTAATTCATACATTACAGTGCAGATAGGCATTCTTAACACGATCTGCACTCCCTGGGTATTCCCGGGATTCTGATGGCATTAGCAGCTTGCTCCACCACTTGAGCTACACCTTACATGCAATGTATAAATGTGACTATTTTACCTGTCAACCTGAGCATCACTGGAAGCTCAATAACACAATTTCATAATTCTTGATTCAACTTCAAAGCTTAGCAATATACCAGACAAATATATTAACATACTTGGACATGCCACTGGTACATTTTAGGCATGGTTGGTATTATGAGATAGGGTACATCATCGCCTTAGAGGCAGCTCAGTTTTGCTAAGGACGTCTCAAAGTTGAGATTTTGTATTTAAGCACACAACTCTCTCTCCACTAGGTCAGGAGAAGAGCACAGATCTTCAGCATGAACCTTCTGTAAGCAGATGAAGTGTCAGACTTCACTGAGTGTCAGAGTAGAGCCCATTCTTTTTATTTGTTAAAGATTGATTTTTTCCCCCAGAGGCTCCTCTAAGTAGGCAACATTAATGATCCTGTGGTGAGTAGCTCTTACCTTGATAGCTTTTAATCGCTCAGACTCGTGCTCCAGGTTGTTAAAGCAGTTGGTGCAGTTACAGTTGCTGCAAAACTCCCCATTGGCAAAGCAGTCGCAATAACTGAGAGGAGGGACATTTGAAAATATATTATTGAATAAATAAAATCCTCCAAATAAATAAGAGTGAAATGTTACCATCAAGGATCATGAAAATGACTTACAGTTTCAGACACTGTGATTTTGTACAATTGCATGGCTTCCTTTGTCTTGATGTTGATTCGGACGCTGACAGACTAGAGGGAAAGTCAGACAGACTTTTGAAAGTCAACATAAGAGGTTAATATGGATCTTCAGCGAGCTTGTATCCATGCAAATGGAATTATAAAACAATAACTAACAGTTAATCTTCTCCCCTCAGTCTCTTACCCATTAAGAGGCAGTCTGGCTTGTGTCTGTACACAGGTTGGGCTGGAAAATCCAGAGCTGCTGGCCAGTGTCACTATCGTCGACTGCTGAAGCTGAGGAACAAGCAGTGTCACAAGTAGCGTCACACAAGTAATATTGGACTGAGAGAATGAAATGAAAACAAACAGTATGTCGCACAGTCCAGGGCTCAGTTCTTTTGACATAAAGTAAAGGTCAAGTTGATCATTTGGAGAGAAACATAATAAAAATATAGCATTTTTAGCTCAAATCTGTGCTCACAGTGACCTGTACACTGATAGATAATCAAGTCAGCTTGCAATTCAATTCTGACCAATTAAAAGATCCGGATCACAGTGTTACCATGGCTGTGATGTCCACACCCACCTAGCAACCAACGTGGACCAGGCAGGCATGCAATGTGACATGCAACAAACTTGACTGCCGTTGTTACAGTTTGCACAAGGCTGTGGCAAGACTGTTAACAGTCTGACCTAATTCTTCCATCATCAAAGGTGACATTCAAAAGTTCCTGTCAATGCATCATGGTCTTCCACACAACCCTGCTGTACTAAGGTCATCAGGATTAGGGCATGGCTTTATACAAGTGTAGCCTAGTTAGTAGCCAACAGGAAGCCTATTCAACCCAAGGCTGCTCTGTTATAGTGATGGGAAGTTCGGGTCATTTTACTGACTCGAATCTTTGAATCTCGTTCAGTAAAATGGGGGGGTTGGGGGTTAGGGTTGCTCAACATTTTATAGCCAATTCCCTGGCCTAAATATGTCCACTGCAAACACGTATCATATTATCATGTTAGTGCATGTAAACCAGCAGATACTAATTTAAAAGAAATTCCTGCATTAAAATAATATATCATGAATTTATTATCACACTAGCATTTAATTATCACGGCAAACAATTACGCTGCACTGAACTGTAAGTAAAGTACAAAATAGTAAAAATAACTAAACCTGTAATTATTACTTGTGAACGAATATCATTCACATCTTACTAAACCTAGTCACGCGAAAGTGAACGAGGTTAACAAATCTTTTCTGTTTCCTCTTCTGAGCCTATGCAGGTTACATGAAAAATGATCCAAAGATCCGTATCCGAAGACCCAGTCAAAATGAACGAATCATTTCTGTTTTCTCTAGCTACCAGTGCTGAGCCTATGCAGGTCATGTGAAAAATGATCCAAAGACTCGTATCCGGCAGATGAACGAATCGTTCACCTCCCGACCGTGTCTTTAGATCAATGTTTCGTTTTTCTGCCAAACAAGTCTTTGGATCAATGATTCGTTCATCTGCCGGATACGAGTCTTTGGATCCTTTCCCACGTGACCTGCATAGGCTCAGTACTAGTAGCTAGAGGAAACAGAAATGATTCGTTCATTTCCCGACTCGGTCTTTGTACGAGTCTTTGGATCCTTTTTCACGTGACCTGCATTCAACGAATCATTTCTGTTTCCTTGGCTGAGCCTATGCAAGTCCTGATGCGCGGCCACGAGAAAATGAACGAATCTTTTTTTGAGAGGACTCGTTACTCTTGAGTCCGTGTAAGGATTCGTTTAAAATGAACGTATCGTTCACGAACGACACATCACTACTCTGTTGCCTCAACAATTTCTAGAAAAGCAGCATGTTAGTTGGGATACCGTTGAGAAACCCACCTTATTGATCACGTTTACAAAAATATTGGCCTCCAGTGGAGGGCATCGTAACTGAGGGGTGTCTGGAGTTGTGTTGTGTCTCCTGACCTGTGTGACATATGGCGCGGAGAGAACGGCGTATCCCATGTTCCCCGACCCAGGGGCGGGGGCGAGTAAGGTTCCGGGGGGCAGGGGCTGGAGCTGCGGGAGGGGCGTGGCTGGCATGATGAGGCGCTGCTGTTGGCTAGTCACCACCTGGGGGGCGGCCGACGTCAGAGGTTTGGGCACGACCTGGACGAGGGACAGGAAGCATCAAGCCAGTTACAACAGACAGACTGGGCACGCTTTAGAAGTCTAGACAGGTCTGACATTCGTTAAGATAAATGAGGGTGGGAAATCGTATTAACCAAGATGGGGCCTAGTCACAAGTTTTATTCCACCAAAGAAATCCATTACTGACCCTTGCCTTGAGCTGGGTGAATGGAGGGAAAAAACTAAAACAAAAAACACTTATGTGGTCCTAGTTCAGTAAGGACCAACTCTAAACATAATCCTCATCTACAAACATATTAAAAGAATCAATTTGAAACGGCTGGGTTTAGCGAAGTCCCAGGTGTGATCACATTCAGTAAATAACCACAAGGGTGAAACAGGAACTAGTGAAGGGAGGGGAGAAGAGAGAACCTCACCTGCTTCATGGTTTGAGCAGAAACAATGGGAACAGACATCCTGACGGTTGCAGAGTTGACCACCATGGGTTTGGCTGTCAGGGGAGAAAAGGGAAGGGTCAATCAACAAAAAGCAGCAAATCCTCAACCTCACTCAACAGCTGGAACTGAGGGCCTGATTTGTAGAACACTGGCCTTTACTATTAGGCAGGGTTCCCACTCTAAGGCAAATGTCAAATTCCATGACTTCACTGACAAAACATTCCATGACCTACAATGAATGGAAGATCAGGCTGCCTTTGGGCTGAGCAGACAAAAACCAAACACAGTATTTTAAAACCATCGGGCCATATTTACGAAAGGTGTGTAGCCTGCTTAACACTTGTTACACATAGCTTGTACTAGCACAGCTTAACAGCGACGGTGAGTGCAAATTAAGAATCATGCTCACCTGTTTAGCTGTCCACATCTAACTTGGCTAACTGCACAATGAAATTACGAAATTGATATCACTAAACTCTTCGGGTGGATCGCTCCTCTCGGTAAATATTGAACAAAGAAAAATATCAAATCCCCTGACTTTCCATGTCTGGAAAAGTCTTTTTACAATTCCATGATATTCCAGAAATTCCATGACCCATGAGAACCCATAGGCCATAGGAGGTGCTGCAGGAGTCGGAGGAGCAGAGGGAAGCCCACCTGGCTGTAAGGAGGCGGCGACGCTGGGACTGCTGCCCGTGGGCGCGGGCGGGCTGCCGCTCGATGCCGTCACCAGGCGTACGTAATGGAAGCGGCTGCCGGGGACCTGGATGTGCTGCACATTGGGAGAGGTGGCCAGGGGGACGATGGTCTTGAACTGGGGTCCCCCCACCCCACCCACTGTGACCGTCTGGACTGGCTTCACCGTCTAGATTAGTGGAGAGGAAAGGAAAGGGAGGGAGGGTTGGTGGATTTAGAGAAACTAGATGATGGTGAAAGCATCACAGTCAAAGACTCAATGCCCATGTAGAACTTTGACTTCATGTAGTCCAGCTCAAGACTCTTGAATCATCTGCGCCTGAAGGAGAAGGGCCTGACCTGTGTGGTGGAGTGGCTGAGCCCCGCTTTGGCAGGAGAGGCGGGCGTAGACTGCTGCTGCATGTGGAGGATCTGCTGGCCCAGAGCCATGCTGAGGGGAACAGCCACAGACTTCTGAGGTGAGGCGGGCGATGGGGAAGCCACTGACACCACCGTCAGCTGTGGACAAACACAATTAGTGATTAATGGACCGTTTTCATACTAGGTGACTTATGGTCCAAGAAGGGCACACATGTCCTCGAAATGTGTGGAGAAGTGTCATACAACAATCACAGATGCACACACACAGAACTTGCACCATTATCAGCTGTGGACCATGGGTCCCTCTACCCTTTATGCCCCCCATGGTGTCCCTCTACCCTTTATGCCCCCCATGGTGTCCCTCTACCCTCTACACCCCCCATGGGTCCCTCTCCCTCCCGTTTACATGGCACAAGTTTCTGCACAGGGTCAGTGTGAAGCTATTGGACTTATAAAAAATAGAACTTTTTTATAGGTTTAAATCAGACATGTAACAAAATGTGAGTTTGTAACTAGATTCACAACAGCCACAAAAACAATTTCCAAACATCTATGGTCTAAGACATCTGAAATAGCAGTGTGGAAATGTCTACGGTGCAAACTTGTAAAAATGGACTGACCTTGCTGGGAGACTTGAGGGGAGAGATGGCCATCTTACTGGATCCACTCTGAGTGGAACTGAGTGCATCCATAACTGAGATGGTCCGAGGGGGTGTGAGCGGGGTGCTCTGGGTCAGAACACGCCCTGCGGAACACAACAAGTATCAGAGAACCAGACACCAGCTACACAACAAGTATCAGAGAACCAGACACCAGCCTAGCAACAAGTATCAGAGAACCAGACACCAGCCTAGCAACAAGTATCAGAGAACCAGATACACAACAAGTATCAGAGAACCAGACACCAGCTACACAACAAGGAACTACCAAGAACTTTTTACCACTGCACCTTCAACTCATCTCTGGTTAGTCTTGAATCATTTGAAACTGATTGAATATCACATCGAGAAAATCAGATCCTCACGATCATTGGACATTGTGGTAAAATGATCAGAGCGGAAATGTCATGATGATGATGATTCTACCCTCATTCATTCCAGTATAAGGCTGAGCTTTGTTCTAGTGTACGGTCATAAAATTTAATTACACCATCATTTTGCAAAATGCATCACATGATAAGAAAATGAATTTTGCATTCATCTCATGCATGTTGATAAGCAAAGCAATATATGCCACTGGTTCATTCAGAAAGGAACAGCGTTATGGCTTTACACAGCTTCTGAAGCCAAGACAAGCCACCCAACTTATCAAGCCAAGCATCTGCCCAATTCACTGTAAACATTTTCAAAATATTTACAAATTGACAGGAAACAAGGTCCTTTGTGCTTACACTTAACGTGACTACATGCAAAGTCTAGTCTAGTATCATTATTATTTCTGGAGTTGTCACTTGATGCATGTTTTGTTGCATTTTAAGGTGAATCCCAGGTTTTTTTCATCCTCTGTGATTATCAGTCTAATGCTTTTTTTTATTGCTGCAGTGGTATCAAAACAGGTACTGACGTCCAAAAGATTCCAGAATGCACTACTGTTCTTCATAGATAGAGGGCACCTCACCTGTCATCACAGGGGACAGAGACGTTTGGCTGTTTAAGCCTTTGCTGTTAAGAGCCTTTGTGATGATGAACTTCGTGATCATGGGGGCAGCGGTGGAGACTGGGACCTTCTTGGTGATCTGTCCAAAAACAAAACACCCCACATTAAATCTTGTGGTAGGACAGAAAAACAATACATACCATGAAAATAAACATTGAGAGAGGAATATTTAAGACATGATCATCATACAATATAGCTATCTGTAGTTTATGCTGTTGCTGTTGTTACATCAGACACATGAAGGTAAATGTTGCAAAATGCGAGAGTGTGCAGACCTGATGTAAGAACTTGTAGAATACAATGTGAGAACTAGTAGAACAAAAATCTGAACTCGTATGTTTACATTTTTTTACTCAAAGAAAATATTCACGCGGCAACATCAGCGGTTGCACAAGCGGTAAAGGTGTGATCACTGGCACTAAGAGCGCAGAGCCAGCCTGAAGTTAATTAGTGAAAGGTTTGGTTAAAGCTGACCAATAGCATCCCTCAAGCAATCCCTTTAAACCGAATGTGTCAGATGAGATGCGAGATGGCAACATCACTGTGGGTTCTGGATGGTTTTACAAGGAATAAAATCAGTGCTGCTTCTGTTGTTTCAAACAATTACATTTGCTTGTCAGACCAGTTTTAAAATGCCCTAACACATCCCTTCAAACTGTTATATTGTTAGGGAAGCCTTTGTGATTTTGAGCCTGAAAAAAAAAGTTTTGCTCACTTTGATTCCATGAGAATCTAACATTATCTTTATTGAATAGATATAGCCCATCTCCCGTAGGCCTATATTGTAGATCATTTATTTGGGACTAGAATGTCAAATGTCCAAACATGCATAACATATGATGGGCTACATATTCAATTTCATAAATCACAATTTCAAAAAAAATAATCTTACGCTTTTAGGCTACTGCAAGAGTATATTAGATGCATCTAAAGTAACTATGGTATACAACGTTAATTAGACTGAAACTGAGACCCCAGCAGTGAAAGCCTGGATCAACAGGAGAGTGGACATAAAGTATTCATTTGCGTAATACAAGCCTTTTGGTGACTATTTGTAGATAAACTAACAATACGAGATATCAGGGAAACAGGGACAGGGAAAAAACGTGATGTGTAAAACGAAAGAGCGGCAGTTATCAGTGGCCAGACGTGTATTTAGGCATGTATGTACAGTCCTGTTTAGAGAAAAAACCTGTTTAGCTCGTAATACTACTTTCTTTAGTCACTGACAAGGATGTTGGGTAGTGTGCTTGGTTACACAGTTGCTTCCACTGTTGCGAACCCCAAATCCAAAGTTTCTGATTCTATGCTTGATAGCTCTCCAGAGAACATGTTATTTAATTTGTTTGATAGGTTGATTTTGTTAATTCATTAGCTCTCCTGACTACACACTGACCGTAGTAGACTCTATCGATGGGCCTATTTTCAATCAACCGTTATTTGCTATGGTTGTAATAGTTACCATTGAAAGTTTACATACAGACTGGTGATTAAGCCGATTTAAGCTATGGTAGTTGATGTAATGCACTGTTATGGATTATGCAAGCATCTTTATTTTTTTTTAATCTTGTACACTTTTACATCCTAAATTCAAGTACATAAAAGTAAAAATTGAGGTGGGAAATAAGACCAAACTGGTTGAAATGACATGGAATTGCCCAAAAGCTCTCACATTTTTCAACATATTTACCTTCATACACATCAGCTTTTGTTTTCCGTTTCAATTGAACACAATTAACATAATAACACAATAATAACATAATTAACAGGAGAGCCTCTGTTAAGTCACGGATGACAATCCACACATCTAGAGAGTAAGAGAGGCCAAACCTGAGACCAACAGATTCGGGGTCATTTTCTCTTTTCTTTGAAACCCCCGGGTTTATTATACAACTGTGTACGAGTATATTAAGACCGTTAGGTTCTAAAAACCTCAGTCTTGGCCCTGTCTTCATACATTCTCTAGTACTACAACCATTTAACCAAGTACATTTTAAAACACACCTCTTGCTGCGGTTAATGTTGATAGTAAACAAGCAAAACACCAAGTAAGCAGAAGCTTATTTTCTGTATCTGTTCATACGGGCCTTGACATTAGTGAAAGGCCACGTTCTGCAGAAATCACCAGTTGGACTCCTTCAAGTGGTCAAGAAACTGCTGAATCAGGACACACAGCTTGATCCTGATACCCTTTCCTTAAAAGGCTCTACCATAAGAACACATGTACAGCTATGCAACAGGTGCTCAGTTTCACTGAGACAAGGAAATTCACACGCACAAGCCCACCAACTGTCTTCTGTTACTGACTTAAGCACAATCCCCAGAGAGAGCCAGGCATACATCTTTCGATCAGTACCACAGACAAGTGCCGTCTATCGATTCAAAACAAACTAATTAAAAACAAATTAATCGTACAATTTGCTATGATTTATCGCAATTCATCGCTTTTTTGTTCTTATGACTCAAGCTTGTAATAATGGATATTTAAATCAAATCATGGAATTAATGTAGAATCTACACAAAGGAGATATACATCCAAATTCAAATACTGTTGTTTAATAACATCTTTTTAACTTTGAACACAGATTCTGTCCTGTGAACTACAGATTTCCAATAAAACCATCCAGGCCATCAAAACTGACTGTTAGATTAAAATTGAAGGCCATATTTGTGTGGCAAGTAAATTGTGAAGGGACTTATTTTGGAATGGGGATTGAGATGAAGACATGGATGGGCAGAGAAGAAGAGATGAACTTTTGGGAGGGAGATACTTCACCAAGTGACTAGTTGGTAATTAGAACATGGAGTGCAGCGTAATTAGAACATGGAGTGCAGCCCGGTGCTGGTACATCATCACATCAGCCAAGTTAACTCACATGCAAGAAGCCACTTCAGAGGTTTACCTCGAAACAAAGGCAGTCGACAAACAAGACGCTGGCAAAATAATGTTGTTGCTATCTGACAAAATGCTTGCTAAATGACAGCATGCTACCTGCCAATTATCTGCTATCTGAGCTGTCGGCTTATGTGCCGTTCAAATAGCTGCAGTTTAAGAAACCTAATGATTGGGGCACTTTATTGTTTGCATTCTAAGCGGGGCTTTATGGAGCTTTATGATTCATGGCCACTCACTCACCTGTAAAGTCTTGGGGTGCTGACCCTGCTGGACCGTCTGTGATGTGCCCATCAGCTGACTGGCAGTGCTCAGCGCTTGGACCCCGACCATTGGCTTCAGGTCGGTGCGGCCCCCGATGGTCACCACCTTAAACTGTTGCGGCTGCCCTTTGCCATCCCCAGCGCTCAGCAGGGTGCCAGCTTTGGCAGCCGAGTGGGGCATCGCCAAAACAATTGGCTGGCCACCCTTTCCGAGAGTAGTGACCACCAGCTTCTGGCCGTCTTGCTTCAGCAACTGTGGCTTGAGCTCTGAACCGGGGGAGGCCGCCACCTTGTTGAGGATGAGTTGGTGATTGGCAGGGAGGGCAAGAGAAGTGGACAGCCTCTGTAGACTCCCAGTGACCTGTGGGCTGCTGGGTTGGAGAGTCATGGCGGAGCTGGAGGGGGTGAGGAGGAGCTGGGTGCCCATGCTCCCGCTCGAGGGGGTAGAGTCCGTGCTGGTAAGGGTGGTCATGGCCTGAGTTCTCTGCACGGGAATAGATGGTGCTGCTGTGCACAGAGTCACTATCTCCGGCACCTCCGTCTCCATGGGAACAGGAGTGTCCTGCCTCTCCAGGGCGTTGGGTGGAGCAGGGCAGACAGCAGGAAGGTCATCGTCAGTGACGATGGCCTCGGTGTCCATGATCTCATCTGGGAGCAGGCTGTTTAGCTCAGGAGGCACCACGTCCATTTTGTCACTAAAAGGTGCACACAAATCAGTTTGCATTTAACGACTAAATCTGTAATGGGTCATGAAACAATACTCTTAATAACATAAATCAGAACAATCACATTACTAACAACCGCTGTCTATTTGGAAATTGAAATCCAGTTTCAAGAAGTTGTTAACTGTTACAATTGCCAAGTTTTTGGTGTACTATAAACTCTGTCCACAAGTGGCTGCTATTTCCCCTGTTGTTTTTCAAGAAAAACAAACTGCAGCAAAGCAGATCCAAACTATTTATTACTCTGCATTAGGACTTCGGCCCAGTTACAGATCTTACTTGACAGGAAATATTTTTCCAGTTCAAAAAGCCTACTTACTTTCAGACTAAGAAGCAAGTGGATTCAGTCATTTTCCACCACAAGGTATTTTCCGGTTGACTGTAAAGTTGGTCCACAAATATTGCCAAAAACAAAAACCACTCAGATTTAACCCAAGAAACCCTGTAACTGTGCCAAAGTAATTGTGAGCCTCATATTCAGTTAGATGGCAGTTGGGTCAGGTACAGAGTAAATTTGAATGCCTTAGCAGACCAGCAAGATCCCTCTCAGAGTATAAACTGGGATAGAATCAGCCAAAATAATGTGTAGATCCAAAGATGTACTTGAATATTCTTAAACTGAAGCCAGGTCTAATTATATCCATGTGTACATCATAAACAATCCATCACGATGTGAGAAACCAGTGGCAAGACACCACATTCAATTTGATGCTAACAGGCAATCATATCTTCAGTTGCAAATCTATCCACTTGGAGAAATTGTGTCAAATGAATGACACCAAAACAAGGACTGGGTGGCTGACGTGCAAAGGGCAAATGCATTTTATGAATTCAATTCCTTACATCGCCCTCTCTCTGATGTTTAACCCACACACGGTGGTTATATGTACCAGTAAGACTGGGGAAAACGCACATAAACAGCAGATGGCATAAATTGAAGTGTACGCTCAAAACCTCTAGTGTTGAAAGTCACTTAAAACCATGATCTATATAACGTTTTGACTAAACCAACACTTCCAGGGGCAGAACAGAGGGCCTGTTGTCAGGCTAGCATTTAGTTAACGTTAGATTTTAAAAATCTCTATGGATTAAATCGTCATAGCACAAACTTGTGCAGCGAGTTCGTTTTAACTACAAACATCCAAATATCAAAGAGACTGAATGAAGTTATAAGACATTAGCTTGCTAACACCTTAACTTCAATAATATGTTTACAAATAACACGAAGCTTCAAAATTGGCTAACTTGATAGCGACACTGCAATTGTACATAGGAGATCAGGGATTATTGACCAGTGCCGTTGTGGTTACAAAACCAATCGCAGAACGCAATGCCATTGTTCTTCACAATAAATGTACGGCAGACTGCTTTGCATAAGTTGTTTGGCCTGCATATGTCAACAAAGCAACTTGACATGACCCATGGCGTGGACGCATCGTAACGTTAACTCACGAGAGACATCTACAAAATATCAATTTAAAGGTAGATTTGAATTCGGTCTCTTTAGAAGTCGAATTTATGGAAAAGCCTCCTCAATAATCTCCCCTACCTCAAGAGTAAGCCATGCCAAATACCACAGCCTGTACACGTTACCGAATAAAACTGCCAGTCCGATACTCTTTTGACAGAACCTTGAGAATGATTGCGTGGGTCAATTCAAGAAACAGTTGTTATTAAAATACGCATCGATTTCAAACGGTACTAGAATAACACTGCAAGAGTGGCTAGCTCACTGCGTTTCTATTTCAGGCCGGGGTTGGATTTCGAAAGATCCGCCATTTTCAACTCGTCATCAGTTCATCTTATGAGAAGAGATAACAAGGGATACCAAAAATACCCATCATAATATAATGTTGGCTAGTTTATGACCACATGCCATATGATATATGGATATTTCAGGCACTGTATGTTACAACTCACCAGATGGTTGTACGGTGACAACCAGAATAGGTTGTCAATTACGGTGTGGTCTCAGTACTCGGTCAAGTGTAGAAATCAGGAACCTTTCCATGATCCACAATGTACAACTGCATATGATCACAGAATATCCACTCTACGTTTTATTTGCACCAACTAATACTCTTGCTATGGCGAAGATAAAAGTTCACAAGTTGAAACAGCTCAACAACATAATATAAGAGACCTGGCTGATTCAAGGAAAAAACAGCTAGCTATGGAATATTTATTAACGTTACTTGCTAACCAGCTAGCTACAAGGGCAAAGGGACCAAAGACAGCAATGACTTCACATTCTCTCTGTACTAGCTGTCACAGTTATTCAAAGTAACGAGATAGAACTAAATAAACAAGGGACTGCAGACATTTTTCAGATGTCATCACTAACTGCATGTGCCAATAAGTGGTTTAACTAAGAAAACGTTAAGCTAATTAGCCAACTCTAGTCAGTGGTACCGTTAACTGTTGTTAAAACAGTGTGAGAAAAGTAATGACAAGAGAAATATCGGCCTTTAAGTTTTGCTAGTTACTCAAGCCAGCAACACGGACATTGTTTAGATTTTAAGCTAAGCAAGTTGACGTTCACCCACTTGCAACTCGCAACTGGCTTAACGTTACAGGCCAGTTAACGCGTCAATCGTAGCTAATAGCTGACTTTGCTAACTATTAATACAATCGCATGTCCACTTCGGCAACATTAGCTAACGCAGATAGCTGTTAGCAAGCTAACTTCAAAACACAACACAAGAAGTCAGCTAGTTTGATAGTTCATACGTTTTAAGTTAAATAAGGATAGTTCCTTGGCTAGCTAGATGTTTAGCCACTAAAGTTAAATTATTGTTGACTTAGGGAGACAACCACGCACGTTCACAGATAACTTGTTAAAGTAACAGGGCAGCTACCAAATGGTAGCTAACAAGCTGCAATTACAGTATATTTTCTGTTGCAAAGGACAGTAGTCTGCAGCATCAAATCTCGCTGCAGAATGTCAGCTGTTTGCTAGCTAGCGAGCTATGATTACTTAAAGCTAGCCATCTGGTTCGCATTGGGCTTCCTGAGTTGCTGGTAGCTGCTAGGGTTAGCAGCATAGCAATTTAGCTAACGTTGGCTAATATCATATTGCCTCCTCACTGAAAAAAGAGGTTACAGAAATTCTTACACAGTTTGCCGAATTTCCTGTAGCAATTGTTTTTAGCAGGTTCGAACTTCTTGTCATATCCAGCCCATCTCAACCGAGGATGGGTGTTTCTGCATCTCGATACTACACCAGCAAACGAAGACGATTGTTTAAAATAACGCGCCTAGCGCCATTTCACCTCCAACATCCCATAATAATGCCACGCCCTCCATGGAAACCACGTATATCGTCATCACCCGACTTCCGCCCTGTGAAAATACACTTAAGGGTACCTAACCTTAGAATCATTATGCGAGTTAATGCAGTGTGTGAGATATATTCCGGGTTCCCACCGATTTTCATTGACAACATTGTCCCTTCACAAGCTACAAGTATTCAACATTGCAACAACAACCTTTCCCTTTACTTTTGTATAAGACTTGTTAGGCTTTGTCAGTTCAAGTAAAAACTGTATCACGCTCATTTGTATCATTTGCATAACAAAACACAACACAATCAAATTTCAGAACTTTTCCAAAACTTTAAATTAATTTACTGAATTTCATGACTTTTCCAGGCCTTGAAAACGGGATTTTAAAATTCCATGACTTTTCCAGGATTTTCATGACCGTGGGAACCTATGTGCCAGTTGACCTACACTTGTTTTTTCTACATACAGTGCTTGCAATACTTTCAGAGAATCTGATGGAAAGAGCTTTTGTTTTGGCCACTGAAGTAAAATGTTTCAGTCACTGTAAGGATGTAGTGTTTTTGGCATTACTGTCTAAGTGAAGGTACACTTTTAATTTAATATGTCAGCATAGGAAAAAATGGCCTTCTTAACCAACAAAGTATCATGTTAATGTGAGTAAGTTATTCTGGCACCACACCAGTTTACAAACAACATTTATTTTTTACGAACAAAATGTAAAAAATAGCAAAAAATATATTAATATTTCTCAAAAAATGTCTTAGTCTCATCATATCTAGTAGTCATCCTCTTCCACTCCGGCCACCATTTTCTCGATGGCGTCCCAGTTAAGTTTGCTCATAATACTCCCAGTGCTCTCTGAGAGAGTCTCAAGGGCATCCAGGTCATCCTCAGTCCCTCTGACCCCCTGTGGGTGAAAACAGGGTGAAAAACATTCACATTTCAAACCAAGCCAATTTCGTCTTGGAGAGAAGTATATTACTCACTTTACGGCTTATTCACCACATATATTTGTAGAGTAGACACTAAGTAGACATATATTGAGTACCACTATACTGTTTGATTCTCTTTTACCGGCTCATTGTCTTGAATATCCAGCCCCAGTATTCTGCGAATCTCCAGAGGGGGTTCCCATGGGCTCAGAAGCTCTCTCTCCTCAGCGTCCCCAGTCTCTCTTCGTTGTTTGCGCCCTCTCTCCTCTGTCCTCCAGTTTCTTTCTGTCTTCCGTCCAGCTGGAGACTGACTCAGTGGTCTTGTCTGGGCTGCAGAAACAGCATTAAAATGAATGTATATGTTATATAAAATGTAGACTGCCATGTAAGTATTTGAAGCGGTCAATCAAATCTCAATGGGGTGTTGCACTGAATGGACGGTCAGAGGATACATACTCTCTTTTAAGGATGCTGCAGATCTGTCTTTAGTGTAGGTCAACATGCCTCTACGTGTCACCTGGGACAGCCGATCTCCTGGCAGCACACTTGCTACATCACCCAGTGAAGAGAAACTCTATTATAGCTAACTACATAGATGACAATACTGCATTTCACATGAAGTGAAAGTATCATTAATTAAATATCAATTGCAATGATATTTGTATGCAACATAAAACAAGTGAAGTAAATGTACACATTTTACTTTAAATGACACAAACCCAGTGAGGTATCTAGAACTTCTACTTATGCATAAGACTTTTATGCATAAGTAGTGTAAAGCATCTAAGTTGTGCTGCTCAATGAGACGTTGTTAAATCTATTACAATGTTTTTGACAACATTTGGTTCATTGAATAATTAATTGTACATACACATTTGACTGTGTGTTTCAGGGCCCCTTCTGCAGGTCTTAAATTGAAGAGTTGACTCACCAGGTCTGTGCAGCCCCAGTCTGCTACTGAGGCTCCCATGCTGCGAGGTGCCCACGCGTCTCTGGGGTGGCACCGCCGTCCTGCCAGCAGAGGGAGAGGAGCGGGAGCGGGCCGCCCCAGGGCTGCTCTTCCTGCCAGCTGACTGGCTCCTGCTCCTGAGACGACAAAAGGGTTCAAATCCAGGTCAACCAGGGCCTTTAGATGAGAGGAATTTCAAAGTAAAAAGGCAATGACACATTCCTATTCAGTCCAGTGCTTGCTGGAAAACCCTCACTAAAGGTTGGAGGCACCTGATCAGGCAGTAAACACTCCAGCCAGATGCCATAATCTGAGTTGAGGATTCTACAGATGTGGAGCTGACCTGATGCTGATCCTGGCTGAAGCAGGGCTTGTGGACTTCGGGCGTGGCATGACAGTGGGTACAGGAAGTGGGGTGGTCAGCAGGTCTGACATCAGGCTGTAGGCCTCAGAAGCTCTCTGGGTATGATGCTCCAGTAGAGCTGTCCTGTGGAACCATAGACAGAACAGATACCGTCTGTGTGTGTCTGATAAAACACTGTGTCAATAAAAAAATGGTGAACTGCACAAGTGCACACTCACTTGTCCTTTTCCTCTTTGATCTTCTGAATAATGCTGACATCTCTGGAACTTGGTTTCTGTAAAAGAAACAGAGGTGGACAGAAGTGGCGAGTGATGTTACAAGCACATTAATGTTATAACTTTTTAGAAAAGTTCTAAAAGACACAGTATTTTCAAGTCAGCTGAAAACACACTTAACCAAATGTTATGACTTCATTCCAGTCCAAACAAACACTTATTACGTTCAAATATCTTCCACAATCCATCCTTTCCCCCCCTAATTCCTCTGGGATTTCCACGACAACGGGCATCCCGCGCGGTGCTCACCTGCTGGGCAGCGGAGGCGAAGGGCCTGCGCTCCTCTGCCCTCCTCTCCTCTTTCTGGCGCCGGTACTCCACCAGCCTCTCCCGCTGCTTCCTCCTCATCCAGGCCCTCACTTCACGCCGCTCCTGCTCCGACCGGTGGCTCCGCGGGGGCTGCTGGCTTGGTGACGACCTGACACACAAACACACACACAGACACACACACAGACACACTTACTGACATATTCATATACTCACGATTGTCTTTGAAGAACAATATAAACTACTGATATAAGCCTCAGAATCAATCGCACAGTCATACAAGCTCTTGCCATCTCACACACCATGACCATAGTCACCATACTTCTGCAAAGTGTTTATAACAAAACTATCTTTCCTTTCCCCTTTCCTAATCCTAATTTCAATTTGTGCCGTTGAAGCCAATTTATTTCAGTTGAATGTGGTCATGGCCTGGTGCGTTGGCCCTCACCTGTTCAGCCTGGCTGCTTGGGTGTGGGACAGACCCAGACCAGTGGGGGACAGGTCTCCATCCCGCACCAGCTCTCTTAAGATGTCTGCCACATCGCTCAGACCGCTCAGACCGCTCAGACTGCTCAGACCCAGACTATCCTGTGCCTGTCTGCTAAGGGGAGGAGGGGGAAGAGGACATGAACAGAGAGAGGAGGGGGAGGAGAGAGAGAGTAGAGGGTACAGGACAAGAAGGGAGAGAGATAATGTGGGCCATGGAGGAAAGGGGGAAGTAAGATAAGCGAGAAATACAAGTCATGAGAAAACATTAAACCATATTACATTGCTGTTTTGAGAAGCATTTTGGCAGCATGCTGGGACAGTGTCAAATAGTTACCTCCCCGACTGGTCTTCTGTAGTTCCTGTAAAATCTGCAAAAGAAGGCCCCAATGTTAAAAAAGGCATATACATAACTGTAGCAATCAGTAAGTCTTATGTGCCCCTAATTCTGAGCCTGGAAATCTATGTGTAATTGCGGTCTCCAGGTCAGGGGGTGTACAGTTACGTATTAGCCTCTGTGGTGTAGGGTAACACAGAGCAGTGTGTGAGATCAGTGGGGGAGCAGTCTCTTACCCTGGCTGGTTTCCCACATTGAAAACTCCATGATCGCTGGAAATGAAAACACAGAGAGAATCATGTTAACCGCGGGGCTCCAATAAGGTGACAGATGAGGTGTTTAGATTGTTAGCACTATGCCATTCTCATATTAGATGATGGACTGGGGTCTTATAAAGCCCACCATGACTTGCTCAATCATCTATGATCACTGGCATGCTGCTTGTGGATTTTAATTTCCAGTGACTCTGCAACATATCTGGCCGTAAATGTAGATCTGGGCACCCACAATTACACACTGACCAGTTCTGCTTCTTTTTCATAGGCCATGGTGTAACAGGTGAGGAGAGAGGTGACAGTGTATGAGAGTCACCGGGAGAAGATGTGTGACAGTGTGTGAGAGGTACCGGGAGAAGATGTGTGACAGTGTGTGAGAGGTACCGGGAGAGGGCGCATGCTGTCGGTGGACAGAGGTCCTTGAGGTGCCACGATGTGAGGAAAGAGTGGACTGCCTCCTCGTGGCTGGACGACTAACAGCAGCTGGGCTGCCAGATAGAATCTCTTCTTCTTCCTCCAGCACATCTGTCAGCTCCAGGGCAGGCCGTGCCACCCGCACCAGACTCTTCACTGCTCACAGGGGCAGAGAAAGGAAGGAGTTTTAGGTTGATTTATTGTCATTTTAGAGAGACAAAAGAAAGCTCGAGTCAAATAAGGCATGGCTTCTCGATTTCCAGGCAGCTTGGCAAATACCATCCCAAAGGGTGTAAGCTAGAGTATAGGCAAGTGACACAGGTTGAAGAATCAGTCTCTCCTCTTAACTGAGTAACTATATATATATATATACATTCTCTCTCTCTCTATATATATATATATATATAAATAAATAAAAAGAATATAATATATATATAAAATATAATATATATATATAATGTGCTTTAGTGATTTAAAGTATGGTACTCGGATATGAATGAAATGATATGTTGATACCCATTGGTGGACATGACCCACATAACTGTTCAGGTATTGTGTGTGGAGTGACTGGTGTGTGTTACCCGTGTTAGCGATACTGGGAGCAGGTATGACTCACCTGCTTGGGTGACTGCCAATGGACTTGAGTGCGGCTGCTCCTCAGCATGGGTCAGGAAGCCGGGGCTCAGATTGTCTATGGTCCTCACCAGCTAGAGGAAACAGACCACAACCACACTCTAACTTAGCAACACATCAGAGATACACGTAGGGCAGGGAAGAGGAGAGAGAGGGAGACACACACACTATGGGTTTCAAAGACTTTTAATGTTAACATTTAAGATGCTAGGACGTCAAGGTATGTAAATAAACGCGTTATATCATTTATTTCAGCATAACAATATTTACTACAACTACATGTTTTTTCTCCATGTAATGTGATTTGTACAGAGGGGAACCCTTACAACAACTAGACTTGCGCTAAAATAAATTTTAGAGGCATAAGATGGAGAGAAAAAGATGGGTGGTGACGAGACAGAAAGACAAAAAAGTGACAGATCAAGTCGTATGAAATCAGTAACACGGAGAAAGAGGAGGGCCAAACTGTCGGTAATTACCAGACGTGTGTTGGCGAACTCCTGGTCCATGTGGTCAGCGATGCTCTGCAAGGCAGCCAGCTGCGCGTCCATCTCGGACAGGCGGGCGGACACCTGCCGGACAGACACCTGAGACGAAGACGATTGGCTGCGGGCCAGCAGGGTAGGGCTCCACAGCGGCGCGTCTAACAGGCTACGCGTGAGCGCGTCTCCCCCGATCTCCTCCACTGCAGCCAGCACCGCGGGAGAAGGAGTCTCCTGACGGGCACGGGCCGCAGCGAGGCCCTCAGGGGGGTCAGAGGGCGCGGCACGGAGTGAAGGGTTCTCTTCTTCAGGCTCCCAGGCTCTGGCATATCCTAGAACACAAATACTACCGTAAAACTACTGTACTTTCCAAAGGTGACGGTAAAATAAGTAGGCAATAAATAGGTGCAATATCGCTATTAAGCTAACAAAATGACACATTGCTAAATTGCATACTTCATTATTGCTTTTTTCCCCCAATCAATGTTACTTACAATTTCATCTGCACTTGAATATGTCTCAATCTGTCAGACTTCAGACAGCAGATGATCAAAGCATGGGATTCTCAGTCATCTTTTTGTTAGCATTACATTTGTATCCAGGTGTGCACATGCACTTTATAGGGGAGGAATACCTAACAACTCCTCGGGCTCCTGTTCCTTCGCCTGCCCCTCTTGGGGTGGTGAGGGCGGGAACAGCGGGGTGTGTGTGGCGTTGGTCACTGAGGCTGCCAGTAGGTGGAGCTGTGCTGAGGTGGGTGGGCTGGGGGGCGCGGTGGTGGCAGAGGGCGCGGTGGTGGCAGGGGGCTGGCGTGGGGGCAGCTCCTGGAGCAGAGTTTCATCCTCCAGATCGATGACATTAATGAACCGTCTCCCCTCAACATCCTTAAAGAGGACATGCATAGATGGAGATAGATGGATGAATGAATGAATGAATGAATGAATGAATGAATGAATGAATGAATACATTAGATAAGATGGATTGATTGTATTACCAGTGGAAATTGCAGAGGGTATTACGCAAAGGTAAGTGACCAGGCTTTTATCCTGATCACACAGACTGATAGAGAGGTGCCAGTGAACATGTGACAGGAGGAGATCTACTGCTCTGTGAGGGTTGTGTTACTCATTACAGCACGGGGTGATTTCTAGAATAGCCCTGCAGCATAGGTGCCATTTGAATTATTCATCATGGATGCAAGAGTCATGTCGTGAGGCTTGTTATTTCATTCAGCAATGAAAGACTCAGTAAGTACTCATTGGGAGAATACGCCATTCAGCTGCCATTGGAAACTAGATTCCACAGCACTGGAGGGATATGATTATTCCCAAAGTGCATGTTCAGTGAACACAATAGGAACTGAAGAACCACTTACATGGATATGTAAATGTTGGTTGCTGAATGAACTACCTTTGCAAAAAGGCTTATGCATTACAGGGCTTTTGAGGAACCCCCCTTCTGAACCTGCCCGACAACTAACAGACAGGCAGACAGACCAATAGGTTTACAGAGAGGGAGGCAGACAGAAAGACAGGTTGGTATATAGACACAGACAGAGAGGCAGACAGAAGGACAGGTTGGTATATAGACACAGACAGAGAGGCAGACAGAAGGACAGGTTGGTATATAGACACAGACAGACAGACAAAGACCAAGTTTGTTGTGGAGTTTGTGGGTCTTTACAGCACCTGTGCAAAACCGTTGGTGCGTGGGCTGCCATCTTCTTTAGGGAACCGCAGGTCCAGGAAAAGCTCAGGAGGCAGACATGCAGCATGTAGCATGTCGCCTCTCTCAGCTGCAGACGCAGACACACACACACACACACACACACACACATTTAAGTCTTACTCAGCCTTTAATAAACCAGAATATAACTGTAGGACTGTATAACTCTTCCTGATGCATAACAACTCACGCTGTGGCGCTGCACTGGGGGCAGGAGGAGACTGCTGGGCAGAGGTGGATTTATCTCTGAGAAACGGAGGAGCTGTTAGGGGGAGACAGTTCAAACACATACACCATGATGTCAGTACAGTGAATCGGCTGGCAGAGCTCAGAGCGAGAGATGCCAAGGCTGTGGGCATTACACCCAGTGGGCACCGGCCGTGGGGAATTAAACATCAAGTACAATACTGAATGTAAAAAGAGCCCTTGAGCCCTACAACACATTCAGACATCACACACACACAGACACAAAACACACACACACACACACACACACAAACACACACACACACACACCACACACACAAAGGGCCTCTCTGCTTGATGAAGCAGACAAATATACTAGGGGAGTATGAAGCAAACAGAAGGCCCAGGGGGGTACACAGGCTCATATTTCTGACACAAACACACCCACACACACACAAATGCGAAGAACCTTCCCGAGAGCCCATAGGTGCCTACAAATAAGCCTCCTTGCCAACTGTCCTTTTGCCCTGGTTAGAACACAATGGTTGTTTCAGTGACTGCCATACCATGGGAGTTTGTGGATGGGAGCCCTCACCTGACTCTGTGTTGGTGCCTGCGTCCTGCAGCTCTGGGGGCCGTTTCTGAGTGGAGGCGAAGGCGTGGAGCTCTGCAGTGGTGGTGATGGAAGCCTGCAGGAGCCGATGCCCACTCAGCATGGAGTCACATGAGCCTGGTGGACACAATGGACACACATCAGGCAGGGGAAGAAAACATGCAAGTCAGTAAAATAGAGAAACGATTATAGGATTAGGAGAGTAAGTTATTTTTCCCTTCCTCACACACACACACAGACACCACAGACACCACAGACACACACACACACACACACACACACACACACACACACACACACACACACACATTTCCTGTCTTATGGTGTTGTTGCATTGATAGATAGATCCACTGACTTACCCAGAGGCAAAACAAATCCATCTCCTGTAACTGGAGCCGCCATCTCAGGCTGAGGGAAATAAAAAAGTTAATATCGAGAGATCTCAAGAACTCATCACAAGCTGTTTTTAATCATTCAGTGCATATCATTATATATCTTCTTAAAAAACAACAACAAAGAAAACATCTTTCATATTAAAATCCTACACTCTCCTACTGCCTGTACCTCTGCAGGAGGAATGATGGAGACCTCAGGCCTGAAAGACACCTCCGCTCTCCTCTCGGGTTTCTCCTTCTCTTTCTCCTTGTCTACCCTCCTCTTCTGCCTGAGGAGGAGAAAGGGGAGGCAGGAGTAAGAAGAGAAGGGAACCAAGGGAACACACAACAGATGAGAGCCAACTCAGTCTCTCCTCCCTGTTCCCCGTGCTAACATAGAAACGGCAAGCATTGAGTGGAAGAGAGGTCTGTTTGGTCAGTGGACCACAGAGCTATGGCAACTGAGGGTAGGGGGTGGAAAGGGGAGTAGGGGAGAGAGCGGTCACCTGTGAGTGGAGGGAGTGCTGCAGACTGGTTGGCTCTGGCTGTGGCTGTGGCTGGGGATGGAGGCCTTCAGCAGTGGCGGGGCCGACTGAGAGCCCTGTGACCCTCCAGCAGCCCAGCTCAGCAGCTCCTCCAGGGGGATCAGACGGGGAGTACGCAGGGGGGGTACACTGCTATGCCCCTTAGCACAGAAACACAAATCAATATCATCCAACTTGGTTTATAGCTGTATTTGATCTATACCTCCTTAAAAATTGATCGAGTGGTAAAATCTGTTGATGTGAAAAGGTCTTTTCATTTTTGTCCATGTCGCCAGAGACATAACAAAACAAAATAAAACTAGGGAGTAGACAGTACTTTTATGAACAAAACACTTAACACTGAAGTGACACAAAGAAAAGTGAATGCTTTGAATGCTGGTTGCTGTTTGTTGACTGGTTAAACAAAGCAACAATGTAGACAGCAGTCTAAACCCGGGCTCTTAAGACTGAAAACGCTTTAAACCTCCAAACCCTGACATCTGACATTTTAAAACTAGCATGAATTTACCTGATCAAACTCGTGTGTCAAAAATTCTAAAACTGTTCTGTCAGATAAATCCAAATAAAACAATTGAATAAAAACAGTTCTCTAAGAACTATGTTGACTTCTGCTGTTAAATTAGACATAGACGTCTGTCGAAGTTCTAGCTTTAATAAAAACTCTAGAATGTCTTGGGCTGCATAGATCTATGATGGTTGGAGCTGTAAAGGTCTTTACTACAGATGCCTACTGTGCTGGGTGGATCCGGTCCCCTCTGCAGCAGCTGAAGCCTGGGGAAGGTTCCCATGCCTGCAGGGCTCGGGAGGGGTGCGGAAGCTGGGGCTGGGGCTGGCTGGGGAATCAGAGGGAGGCTGGCGGGAAGACTGCAGCTGGGGCGGAGATGCAGGAGAGGGAGCCCACGACCAGAAGCAGCATGCTGGGGAACGGGGAGGAGACGGGGGCCTTGGTCCTGCCTGGAGACCTCTGGAGTGTAAACAGTCTTCTCAGGCCATCTGTGAGGAGGGGGTTGGTGGGGGTTTGGGAGCTGGGGTACCCATGCTTCCCTCACAGGGCCAGGGAGAGGGGAGCGGAAGAGGGCTGGCTGGGGGGGAGGCAGCTGGAGGAGCCGGAGACCCGTTGGGCGGGACTGGGTCCTCTCCAGGGGAATCAGTGAGGGGATGTTCTGTGTGCTGCCACTAGGGGGCAGTGTGGGTGTGACAGAGGCGCCCACTGTGGTGAGCAGACCTTGGGAGGCAGAGATGGACGCAGACGGTCTGCTCTTCCCTGGGCCTGAGGTGATGGTCAATGGCTGCATACCCTGTGGGACGATGACACCTAACATTATCTCCTGACACTCAGTCACTTTGTTCAAACCCCGTTACATATCTTCCCTTCAGCTCTATAGGTAGGTGCTCATCTTTACTCACAGTCAGCACTACACAAGCTCAACTTTACATGCATATCAACACGTTCACATGTTCACATTTAGAAAAACTTCAACCCTATTAGCCCTGGATTCAAACACAACACAAAACACCTTCACCTTCAACCTTTTCTCTGCATCGCGTCTACACACGTCAGGGTGCACCAATCTTTACTGGGTCTTACCTGAAGGCTGTGTGGATAATGCTGGTTGTCCTGGCGTGACTCCTGAGCAGAGAGAGCTGGCTCACGGAGAGCTGAGGGTAAGGGGACATGGGATGGAGCTGCAGCAAGCTGGGGTCCAGAAGGAGGATTAGGTTGGGTGTGAGGATAACTTGGTTGGGACTGAGGAGCATGGGTCTGAGGGGTCTGTGAGACCGTGAGGGACTGAGCAGTGTAGGGGTGAGAGGGGAGAGGGGAGGACTGGGGCAGAGAGGCGCTGGGGAGGGCAAAAGGAGGGTTGAGCTGGGGTGGTGGAGCAGACTGTGGCACTGGCAGTCTGGCCTGGGAGAAGGGGAGGTTTGCAAAGGAAGCCCCCACTACTTGCATGAGACTCATGAAGTTGATTTGCTGCAACTAATGATGGAACAGGAAGGACAGAGAGAGAGAATATTAAAACAGCTATAAGTCAGCTATAAGTAATATGGATAACACCAAGGAGATCAGCAAGGCATTTTGTTATTAACATTTCTCTTTAAAGTTATTAATATTAGTAATTATTAAACAATGATAGTAATCATCATTATTGACAGACCATCTCTCCTCCTGTCCTGACTACTCACTTGCACCAAGCGGAAGAGCTCGTCTTGTACCAGCTGGGTGACAGGATTGCCGTTTGCCGAGTCTGGAGCAGGGTTTGTGTTGGGCATCCCTGGGTGCGTGCTCCAGGGAGGCAGACCGTTCCCCAGAGGGCCTGGTTGTGGATGCACCCCAGGGGGGGACAGCTCTGCGTGCTGTGGTGGGGCTGGTTGTGGATGCACCCCAGGGGGTGACAGCTCTGCGTGCTGTGGTGGGGCTGGTTGTGGATGCACCCCAGGGGGGGACAGCTCTGCCTGCTGTGGTGGGGCTGGTTGTGGATGCACCCCAGGGAGGGACAGCTCCGCCTGCTGTGGTGGGGCTGGTCCGGCAGCCTTACAGATGGGTCTGCTAGAACAGGAGCAGTCACATTAGCATTTATTATCTAGACACAACATAACAGATTACCAGAAAGACAGGCAACAACTGCATGCTGCAGATCACTCTAAACGGTGAAGTCATGATGATGGTGGATGGTGAAATGAAAATGGAGTCCATTTGGGAAACTGCTAATTGTTACTTTAACACTCACGTGTTCACTGCTTTGTCGTCAGCCTCGGCAGACCCGTGGTCAGACAGACAATCCTCCTCAGGGCTGTAACAAATACGATCACTTTCTTACCCAGACTGCATTGGGGGCACACCTACCTCACCCACAATGGTAACAGTGTGTGATCCACTCACTGTAACCGGTACACTGACTAGAGAATTGTTTACGTTCTCACCATGGAAACAACCAAGCAGTCACCTCATTAGCTCACGGTGCACTTCGGATTCACACGAGAGCAAAATTATCAAAATGGCAAAATATCTTTTATGAAGCGGAATCACACTTGATATTTTAGCACTTAATCACACAAACAATCATGCTGGTTTAAAGATGCAGAAATCAGTAATTGCAATCCAATAATGCTTCAAAAACAAAAGGCATTAATAACATTCCACTGTTCCCATCTGTTTTGCATGTTGTTTATTTTTGTTGATGTTTTTTGGTGAGAGACCACAACAACTCACTGAGAGACAGCTGCTGGTTTTCCTGCACTTTCTGTGGACTCCAGGTCTGCAAGTGTTAGACCCTACAAATGAATAAGTAAATAAATAAGTTCTGTCCTATGTAAACCGTTACAATAAAATGTAAAAACTCAATATTAGGAAATAGTATTGTACAATATGAATACTATGGTGGACAGAAGAGAGAAGAAGCTGTTTCTCAGGCGTTGGCTACTCATAATATCAGACACAGGTGGAGATTACCTGGCCTGGGGGTCCACTCTTCCATGTGGACATGGGGGAGGGACTCTGGGCTGAGGGGTAGGCCAACTCCTCCACTGAGTTGTGCTCTGCTGGGAGATCAAGAAGTCTCAGCTATCAGTTACATCGCTGAACACAGACAAGTCAAGCTGCTACTGATAAGACTGAACACCGCCCAAGTAGCATAGATACAATCACATACCATTCCTTTACAATGCAAAAACTTCAACATCACCAAATATCACTCAACTACAACAGAAGCATCATTGCAGTGGGGTGAAAGAGTGAGGGAGGGGTGGAAGGTAATGGATGTCTGTTTGCAGGCCTGGTTCTTTCTCAGTGCTTGTTTATTTAAAAGGAGGACTCTAATGAAGGCCTCTCACCTTCAGACAGGTAGGCGTCAGCCATTCTGCTGCCTTGTGCAGGAGGCTTAGGTGCTGCCTCAATGCTGTCAGGGTCAGAGGTCACAGAACCCAGGTTAGAGGCCTCGCTCTCAGACTGCAGCTCCAGCAGCTCACAGGCCCTGTAAAGTAAAGTGCTTCAGCTGTAACTCACACACAAAACACCCAGTAAAACCATAAAAACACACACGCACACACAAATATTCCAGGACTAGCACCTCAAGACCACCTACAATTCCCAACAACAAACCGCTGTCTTTGCTGCCTGCTCTCCTAAGTGGAGTATGGACATTTTGTAGCGGCCACATGTCCAGCCTCACAGCTCAGTACTCACTCAGAGGCCTGTGGCTGCTGGAGGTCCATGTCAGGCAGGGTGATGGGCGTCCCCACAGAGCCTGGGTAGCCCGTGTCCACGCTGCTCTCTCTCTCCCTCTCTCTCCCCCGCTGTCTTTCTTTCTCCTTCTCCTCATCCATCTCCCGCTTTCTCTCCCCCGTACAGGTCTGGAGCTGCAGCACAGGAGCCACAGTCAACTCTACCTCAGGGACCTGCGACACAGAGACAAGTAGCATAGGTGGAGGTGGAGACTGTAGCTGATATCTTGGTCAAATCAGCCAACCGTGGCCACCGCAGTAAATAGCAACAGCAATAATATCAGGGAATAGCATCACAGAATTGTGGCCATATGGCAGTAAATGGAGGTTAATAGACAGGGGGATGGCATGGACAGATAAATAAACACTCTAAATTCAGTGTGATGGTAGAGTGAGATCCTCACCCTGATGTGGGTCTCGTCCAGCAGGGCGGGGCTGTAGCGCCGCTCCAGCAGCAGGAGGGCGGTGAGCACAGCGGGGGCCGAGGCCTTGGCTCTGATGGACGGACCCCCAGCTCCTCTCTGCTCCTCCATCCTCCGCAGCAGCACCCTGCGGTCGGCCCAGCGGGACATCCACACCAGCAGACGGCCCAGTGTGGGGAAGCGGGCCTCCAGGTCCGAGTCCAGCTCATGCTGGAGCTCCACGGACGGGGTGGAGGGGAAGGTTTTAAAGGAGGTGAAGCTAGGGGAGGGGCTAAGCTCTAAGGACACACCCATTTGTTGTTTCCCCGCCCACAGTCCTGGGGAGGGGGGGCACGGTTGGGCAGGGAGAGAGGGGCGTGATGCGGATGAAGGAGGGCGTTCGGGCTCGGGGGAGTCAGTCTGCTGGGCGTGGAAGCAGCGTCCGGCCCAGAAGACGGGTGGCTGGGGCACATCGGTGCGGGCACGTGTCCGCGCCACGCTCTTCCCGCGCGGGTCCCTCTGGCGCCGCTTGAAGGTGGTGAGCACGTCGAAGCCGAGCGAGTGCAGCTCCCGCTCCTGCAGTTGCTCCCAGAAGCAGCCAATCAGAGGGAGCTCCGCCTCCTCGCCGCCCCTGCCTGCGCCGCGCTCCAGCAGATAGCTGAGGAAGAGCTCCAGGAAGCGCGGGTACTCGTCATCCTCCAGTTCAAACTCCCAGCTTCCCACCACAGGCAGCTTGCTGGCGTCAGTCTCTGGGCATGAGGCTGCGTTCTGTATCTTCCCCTCTCCAGACCCATCCTGCACCTTTCGCTTCAGAGAGCTGCATTTACAAGAGAACAGATTACTATGATTTAGAAATACCTTTTCCTGTGAATACCAATGAGTGCTCTGTAAATGTCTGTAAATAGTGGGAATTCCTCTGCTGTGTTAGTTTTGTAAGGTGCACTAATACCATTATGTTGTGAAATAACCACTTGGACTCCATATGACTGATGATCTCTTAAAATGCCTGTATCAAGTCTACAAAAGCACTCTGAAATATTCAGCATTTTTCTAATGGCCCTGTTACATGTTACACATCTATGACACGTCCAGTAGGAGGTCACCTGTGGTGTGGGTCAGCCTGCAGGTCCGGGTAGAGGTTGGCTTCTGTGTTGCTGGTCAGCGTGGCCGCGGTCGTCTCAGTCAGGGAGCTGAAGCTGCAGCTGGCCCCCAGGGAGAGGCGATCCTGGCCAGCGGAGAGGACGTCGGCTCGCTCCTCGCCCCCCTCCTCCCGCTCCCACAGGTATAGCTGTACCCGCGCCATGTGTTTTGCCACGCGGGACAGGGACCGTGCACGTTGCTTTTGGCACTTCTTCAGGAAAGCTGACATCAGTGGCTGTTGCCTCCCCTCTTGCTCCTGTCTGGCATCCGTCTGTGCATCTGAAGGAATAGAGAAGACAGACTCAGATAGGGAGCAGCTTCATACTGCACACTATTACACCCCAAACAGCCTTATAGACTGGGGTCACAATGTGGTGACTGAAAACCCAGCACTGGTGGCAAGACTCGGCCTCCTGAAGTGAAGTCAGTGAAACCCCCCCCCGGAACCCCCACCACACACACACACACATTCTGCCACTGGCTTAGATAAAGGAAGGGTTAGGGTAGATGGGCAAAAAGAGATGGAGCTTCACCGTGTGTTTTGGTAGGCTGGAGCACAGGGCTAGGTCTGAGCGTGTGCAGTAGGGTACAGTATTTCTCCCTCAGGGCCACCCGAACAGACTGCTCTTCCTCAGGAAAGGCCCGCACTAGCACTTCTGCAACCTGCAACACACACACACACACACACACGGTATAAGCATGTACACATACACACATTCTTAGTGGTCTCTTCTAGCAAATCCTAGGGATGGAGTTTGTTTACAATGTGTACAGCAGGTAGTTGCGCTATGCTAGTAAGAGAGCGAATGGGTTGGCTGGTTGAAAGGCTAGTGAGGGTAGTTTCTGCGGGTAGTGGAAAGGGGGTTGCTAGCACACATCTGGGGTGGTTACCATGGCTGTGGGTGGCAGCTGGGCCAGCAGGCTGAGCAGGAGGTCCTGCAGCAGCTCCTCAGCACAGAGGAAGCGGGAGAAGGGTAGCAGCCGACAGGCCCATCGCACCGCCTCCTCACACAGGCCGGGGTCAGCACAGGAGCCCCTCTACACACACACACACACACACACACACACACACACACACACACACACACACACACACACACACACACACACACACACACACACACACACACACACACACACACACACACACACACACACACACACACACAACAATTCAGTTTGACAACACCTATACAGTCATACCATTTATAACATTATGCACACACACATATAGATGTAACTTACTGTAACTTACTAACGTACATAAAAAATACATAGTAAACAGATCAACCTAAACCAGATTCCACAACTTTACCTCAGCATCTCTCCCACGATTCCTTGCTGCCTGGTACCTCCTGCAGGAGATAGTGAGCTGGTCTCGGACATGAAGCATCCAGAGCAGCCCGCACAGCTCCCTAAAGCATGCTGGGAAGAAAGAACAATGTGCCAACTCTGCCCTTAGATACTACCCTGCAGTATTTATGTCATCATGTCATATCCACATTCACCAAAATGCCACAGAACATGTATTGATGTGCAGGGTGTGTTATGCTTTTCACTGCATAACATCCTGATCTGAGAATTTCTGGTAGTGTCTC
Source organism: Clupea harengus (assembly GCF_900700415.2). NCBI lineage: Eukaryota > Metazoa > Chordata > Actinopteri > Clupeiformes > Clupeidae > Clupea > Clupea harengus. The sequence goes on along the minus strand of NC_045172.1, from coordinate 3,642,912 downwards.
CACCTACTTAAGGTTTGAACTATGATAGGGTCTCCGGCAGCCTCTGGCTTCAAGAATCCGGACCGAGTGAGAAATCTCTTCAAGCCCTCTGGCAACAAGGCCTCTTTTGGCACAGCAGACTTTTGGATCTGAAGAAACCGAACAAGACAGCTGGAATTTAGCACAAAACACACCTACACTTAATACAGTGACTCCACACACACAATCGCACAAACACACTATATACACACAGACACAGACACAGACACACACACAGACACAGACACACACACAGATACAGACACACACACACATGGCCTCTCTTCTTGATGAAGCAGTCAAATATACTACGGGAGTATAAAGCAACCAGAAGGCCCAGGGGGGTACACAGGCTCATATTTCTGACAGAGGGGTTTGTCTCTCATTCCAAAGCGCATCAGGCCCTAGCTCATGTGTCTCTGTTACCTTCCTGTAGTTCCTCCGGCAGCGCTGCAGTCGGCCGATGTACCACTGCGCAGTCGGCAGGGCGCATCGAGCCGCCCGCAGCAGCAGCAGGGCTTTGCGCACCACCGCGGACACGCG
>NC_045172.1:3269851-3324851 GCF_900700415.2 Clupea harengus | reverse complement strand
CAAAGATTTGACATGGTTGCACAAGTCTAGCAAGGTAATTGTAACCTGCTGGAACTGGAAGTTGCAAACATCGTGTAGTAATTTAAGTCTCTCTCTTCACATGGTTTCTGATACTTTTTGTTCTTCGCTGTAATTTGCTCTTTTGTTTTTGTGCCCCCCCCCCCCCCCTCTCTCTCTCCCCATCTGCTTCCCTGTTGCCTCCAGGATTTAGAATGAATGCCTCCTCATGGCCCATGTTCCTGCTGAGAACCTTGAGTGGCGCAGAGATGGCCCCAGCCAGTGCTTTTAAGGAGGTCTGTTCCAGAGTCGTCCATCACACCATGCCCCATGTATAGACAATAGGCCAGGAGGGTTGAAATAGTAGAAGTATGAAATCTGAAACTTCAGAGCATATAACCATAACACTGGGTGATAAAACTGACTTTGAGGATAGAGGGACTTAAATAAAATACAGTAAACGGTGTCTAAAATAGAAGTCCATGGTGAGGGTGATGAAGATGGCATTTGGACAAGGACACAGTCCCCACCTCCTGCCCTTCCACCTCCTGTCATCCGTCTCAGGAGCAAATTCTTGTTGGTAACCACGCCGCCTAAGTGCATGATCTCTGCCTGTGCATTCAATTCCTGCAAAGCAGGAATGCCCTGCAACGCATTCCAGGTCCATGGACAGAGACCTTCCCAGAAATGATTTATGTTTTATGTTTTAACATACATCCTGCAGATTTGGAACCTCGACCCAATTAAGGATCTCTTTTTGGGGCAGCGTATGTTATGTCATTGTCAAAAGATGGTACACTGCTGGCTTCGCAAAACCTCCAAGGAGTCCACGATTCTGAAGATGTTTGCAATGTACACTTTAGAATTCCTGTACATTTGCCTGTACATTCAGCCCTACATGTTATAACTTGACCATAGTGTGAGAGTTTCCAGACTTCAGGCACACTAGGTGTGTCTTACATGGTATGACGAGAGATAAATTTAGACAACTTATAAAGAAAAAGCTTTAGGGCCCTCATTAATTATTGTTCCTGTGCAAGACTGTCTTTGTCAAACTATGCCAGAGTGAAACCTTGATCACCTTATTATATATTGACCCACTTTCAATGACTTTGACCTATTTCACAAGGTCACATGGAGCCTTTGTTCTGCTGCTAGTATCTTCATCATTATTAAAGACACAGGCAAATGACTTGACATCTGCTTGTAATGTAACCTGCTAGATTTAGCAGTTTTCTTCCCTGGGAGTCACTGTAGTTTCACTGTAACATCAACAAGAAGTGCACAAGTGGCTCTTTGTTTGGGTGTAATATTTATTATATAATTGTAATATTAGAATATATATATATATATATATATATATATATAAAATTACAGTATAGTTGTAATACTGAGATGTCCATTGCTTCCTGCTTGGCACTGACTGCTTGTCTTGTGCATGTCCACAGGAACCTCCAAGGCCTCCCCAGAATCACTGCAGGCCAGGTATGAAACTCGAGGCCGTGGACAGAAAGAACCCTTACCTGATCTGCCCCGCCACCATTGGAGAGGTGAAGGGGGAAGAGATCTTTGTCACGTTTGATGGCTGGAGGGGGGCCTTTGACTACTGGTGCAAGTACTACTCCCGGGACATCTTCCCCGTGGGCTGGTGCTCTTTGACCAAACACAGTCTGCAGTCGCCTGGCAACAGCCGTAAGTTCATGTGCATTTTCTACTTTAACAGATCCTTTAGTCCAAACCTGCTTTTAACTTGACAATTTATAATTCAAACATTCTGACATGACTTGATGCTGTGAAGTTATGATAAATGGTAGGCAACAAACGTCAAGAATTTCAAGTGCTATAAAGTTATTTGCAAGCTACCAATTACTTGACATTGGAAGAAGTTAAACTGCAGCAAAGTTACCCTAGGAAGAAATTTAGCTTGGTTAACTAAAGCTACTTAGAAAACGTAGTTCAAACTACTTAATAAAAACATGATCAAATTGACAATGTACACATGATATGAAAATTTTAACAAAATATAATAAAAAAAAAATGCCACTCAATCTAATTTATTGCAAAAAGTACCTTCATGTTCACCGGTCAAACATAAAACCAAAGAATAAAATACCCCACTATTCACACGAAAATGCAAGGAATGCCAGCTTTGGTTTTGTATACAGTGTCCATCAGTCACCTGCCTCACAGAAACTAGAGCCCAGGTGGGGGTATTGCACCAAGCAGGAATAGTCGGTTAGCCAGGCAACTTCTAAAATGCCATGCTCTGAACTCTGAACATGTGTTAATAAATAGCAATAATCAATACTTTGCTTATCTAGTGAAGCTTATCTCGTAAAGATTTTTGAAGTTTATTCATGGAGATGTTTTGCACATGCACTACACAAAGTTCAAGTGTGTGGTGGTGGCTGCCTGATGAACGCATTGCTTGGGCATGTCTTCACAGCGGTCAGCATGAAAGGTCAAAGGGGGTGTAAGTACAGTAGAGAAGAAATGGTAAATGGTTAACTTCACAAATAATGACAAAAAAGTAACTGATCTACTTGAATCACTATGCAAATATGAATGTAGTTGAACTACCGGCAAGCTACTCCAAAATTAAGTCAAACTACTAGTTTAATGACATGTAGTTCACTACTCCCCAACACTGTTTTGGGGTATTACAGTACAAATCTCAGTCTTAATCACAATCAAACATTACATCTGTATTACAAAATGAGAGCTGTTTAGTTGTGTAGTCAGATGCTGGTGTGTCAATGTCCCACCAGGGGGCAGCAGAGCCCCAGTTTCTTCCATCTCTCAGTGGGCTTGCTTGGAATTAATAAGTTGCAGAGGAAGTACCTTTATTGGCTTGTAAAACCACTTCAGATGGTAACAATGTCAGGGATGTTACTTGATATCTTCACCAGACTAAATTAATTTCACACAACATGTAATGTGACACTGTAGGGAATTATGATTGTCATATAAAATCAAAAGTATTTAAAAGACCTCTGTACATATTATTTTTAAGATCAGTTCTTCAGATTGATTAATTCCCCACGACATTAAACTGAACGTCTATATAAAGTGCACTAAATAATGGTGTATGACTGTTTTGGTTGTGGTTTCATTTTAAAAGAGTGAAATAGTTACATCTTAATTGGACCGTAATTGCTACAATTAATAAATCTGCTGGTTACATTTAATAGGCAATTACAGTTTATTATTAATTATAATTCTCCCTATCACTCCAGGGGTACAAGGGGTACAAGGTAATAGTAAGGAAAGGAATTCACATTAAGTAAATCCAATTACAGACTGAAAAATACTGAATAATTTTAATATCATATTCCTATCATATTAGGCTTTAATTAGATACCATGGTATTTTGTCTAAAAATAAGCAAGCGCAATGTGTATGTCTACAGCCTTACCGGTACTTCACATTATGCTCACAATGCCTTCATAAATTATGTAAATAAAAATTGTATACTTATTGAAAAGATAGTAGTGTTTACAACATGATTATTGTCCTAGTGCATCATACACTGTGTGTTTCATCTTGCATGTGTGTGTGTGTGTGTGTGTGTGTGTGTGTGTGTGTGTGTGTGTGTGTGTCTGTGTGTGTCTGTGTGTGTGTTTGTCTTGCCTGAGGGCTGTCTAAAATTGAGAACTAAAGCTCCTTTCACATCAGTTGCCCCAGCCGGGGTCGTGACCTATTCAGCAGAGACCAGGGTTCAAATATTTACCCCTGTGAAAGTCCCAACCTGGGTCAAAAAGATTGATCCACATGCCTCAGCCCAAGACCTCCCCAACATTATTTTGAGGAAAAGAGAGGAGTTCAACGTAGCCAACTCACTTCATGAAATTTGAAATGGTGGAAAGCAATAATATGTTAGATCTGATGTCTTGTTCCAGCTCCAGCTACAATTTTTACTACACAATGAAAGTCAAATTATTGAGAAACAAAATCGGTTTTCACATTTGGATTCAGTCAAATGTGGATTTTAATGTGGTTCATTATTATATTTGGGGTTCCAGGGGAAGAGTACTCCTTTGAATAAATTATTCCCGTTTGCATTTCTTAAAAAAAAAACATGGTTTCCTTCTTTAGTAGTTTCTGGACATGAAACAAAGTGAGTAATTCACTAGCATCAAATTGCACTGTGGAGAAGCAAGCCCTGACAGCGTAATTTAAAAAAAAAGTATTTCAATTGTTCTTTAATGCCCCTTTGTAGCTGTAGTTACAATAGGCCCCTTTAGCCTTTTTTCCCTCCTTATCACCACAAACAGAGTTGTCTCCAGAGCCTCGGCTTCTGTGGGCTTTTGGGATCTTCCTGTCAGCCTCTTCCCTTCATTACCTCCCTGACTCGCCTTTTAACCCCATGCAAATTATGACTGGGGCATTTCTTTTTTTTGCCGTTCATTTTTGGTGCACATCCTTTGGAGAGATTTTAGTGATTAAGATGCCACGGTAAGGCACCCGCCCACCTCTCCTGACAAAAGCAAGGATTAGCCTGTCAATCATCCCCTTTGAAAAAGTGGACAGCTCTTCAGGGCTGTGCATCTTCTATTGTGCGCTGCTCAGAAAATGCCCCTCAGAGAAATTATCTTAAAGCATTACTTTATTATGTGCCATACATTCAATGCAAAATCCTCTGTTTTGTTGTACCACTGGATGAAGCTTTTTGTGATTAGAGAGTCGTTCAGGGATTCTTTTTGTACCTTGAATGTACAAGGGACATAAAGACCAGCAAAAGCCTGTAGACGCTAACGGCTTCTTAATAGGAAAAATGTGTGGCTTAATTGTTTTAGAACGGCTTTCTCTCTCGTTCAGTCTCCGAGACTGTTTAAATTTTCAACTGACTTGCGGCACATGTTCACCCAATTACACAGGAGCGTTTCTGAGGAATTGCCCTGAAAGTTGATGCAGACAGGCTTTCACGAGAGTTGCCTGAACATTCTGAAGTTTATTTACCGTGAGCATAACAAAGAGTTTATGTTTTTTATGATGACAGACTGTTTCCATGACCTGCAGACCTGCATCGTAAATCCTAATTGTTTGTGCTCAACATATACCCTTCCTTCAGTAGCCAACTAAGAGTGTTTATTTCAGCTCATTGCCCCCCCCACCCCGAACCAAGTAAAATGCCAGGGCTGGTTATTAAACAGCGCCAGGGTTCCTGACGGGGGAGGACTGGATCGGAGTAGGGATGAGTCCCACTCACCTGATTGATGAGGGCAGTTCCATGTCCTTCAGAAACCTCCTCCCCATCAGATCTTGCTCTTCTGGACAATTTGCCCAGTATGTTTACAGCCCACTTCCTGTATTTATGGGCCAGAACACGACTGTCCAGAGGATATAGGGTGACACCGGGATCCATCTTGTCCTCCGCTGGCCCCAGCTTTAACTGCTGGAGGAAACGGATGCTTCCTTGAGGTTGCCTTGGGGCTCCTCAACTAAAGCTGCTCTTCTGTTTCTGTAGTTCATCTTGAGTTGGTTGAGGCTTTTCAACAAAAATTCTCTGTTGTTTTCTTGCCTTGAGCTGGATATATTTTTTGGCCTGTTGGAAAGAGTTTAAAAAATTGAAATGGGAAGAGCAACCTTATTTTGAGCCTAAGGTCTCTGGCTTTTTGAGGGATAATTATTTTCAACCGCACTTAGGGCGTTTTCAGTTTTTATTTTAAAAGCCACACAGAATAATTGATGTCCTTTATATCATTAGTGCTTGCTGAGATTTTTTTATTCCGTTCCTTAACATTTTTCATACATTTTATTAAAAGTAAAAAAAATAACCTGTAGTCTCGCCCTAACTAAGTGTGAGGAGATGTTGCAAAGAGTGTGTTCAAATCTGACATTTTTCAGTTCCCAGTTTATAACCTTCCAGTTGCAGTTATTATTTTAAAATCTGCAAGAAATTCAATCAATTGCCATTTTCCAGCATTTCTCTTCCATTTTGCACTTGGAGCTCTCCAGAGCAGGCCAATTTGTCCTCTTTTTAAGCTCCCAGTGGAAAAGGAGTTCATCTCCTCAATTCCTTGTGCATCCTCAAACAAAAGGGGCTAAGCCTATTATCTTTGTGCCAAGTACTCAAACGATTCCTTTTGTCAGTGACATTAGATTCACCTTTAATCAGCTACTCTGGCCAAAGCTATTTGGATGGCTGACATGACAGGGCTGAGGGGAATAAATGCTGTCTGAATTTTTTTTTATTAAATAAAAAAAATGTGCCTACTCAGACCTTTGAACCTCACAAGTTCATTCTTTTCTTTGGTCATTCATAATTCCAGCAATGCGTAATTTTTACAGTTTGGTGATAAAGGATATAATTGTGTCTCTCCGTTGGGTTAATGTAGTCGCTGTTGACCATCACCTGTGAGTGGCAGAGTCTTTCTAAGGTGTATGAATTGGTCTCCTGAGTATTGGGGCTCCTCTTTGCTTCTTTCTCCTGACGAAAGCTGCTTAGCAGATAATTAGCAGCTATCGCCTCCGTGGCAATGGATTAGGGGATGCGTGTGTGTAGGGCGGTATTTTCCCCTCTCTCATTCACACTCCATTGTTTACCCCTTCTCCTGACTGGTGTGGGTGTGTGCTTTGGGAGGGGGTGGGGGTGGGGGGGTGGCAGAATGTGTATGTGTGTGTGTGACTGTGATGAAATAAACAGTTGCTAAGATGAGAGATAAAGACAGGAGGATAAATTAACACAGAGCAGAGAGAAGGAGAAGCTCAGTATGAGCAGACTCCAGACAAAGGATCCATGAATGTGGCACATACCTGTGGGGAAAGGGCTGGCACATGTATTTCTTTTTTGCTTTATTTATTTTTGATTGTCATATAATATGAGACAAATGGTCCGTTGCATGATCTTGTATATGCCGTGATTGTGATTTAGATTTTCTTTTTTTTGGCAAATGATTTGTTGGTCAGTAGGTTCGTTTATTGGTTTAATCTTTTTGGTTTATTGGTTTAAAGTTTAATGTTAGAGATATGGTGGCCATCTGCCTTTCATTGCAATAATTTCAGTTTCCAGATTTTACACATTACTGATTATTTCTTATTGTAAGTAAATATTATAGTTATTTTTATTTAAAACCTTCAACTTATTTTCAGGTTCACAGTTATGTTGCAAAACTGGATGCTCCTCAAATTATTTGTGCTTCATTTTTATTCATTGAAATTGAAATTCAAGCAATTACTGAGTGATTGTCTTTGTCTGTTAGTTTATTATTTGCAGAAAATATTTACTAGGCGATTTAAGCATTATTTATTTTGGCCTAGTGTTTTAATGCTAAATTAATTAGATGGAACCTTAATTTAAAATGAATTTAAATGATTTAATTAGTATATTGCACGGCTCAGTGTTGTCAACCGTATTGGACCAGGAAAATATGGCATTTAGTGTCTCTCTGCCAACATTCTTCTAAGCCCAAAAAGGGGAAAAATCTCTTTGTTCTGCTATCCATCTGCTTTGTTTCTGGAGCAGTTAAAGCTCTATTTGCATTAGATAGGCAGCCTACTCACAGCATTCACACCTGTAGTAGCAGAGAGTTTCTTTACTGCACTATTTGTTCTCCCTCCCTTTTTTCTTTCTCTCCTTTTCTTCCTCTCTGTCGGTCTTTGCATTTTGGATTTTCTGCTTTAGGGCATGGCAGCACAATGAGGGAAATGTTCGTGCATGTGGGAAGTCAACCCAGTTTGTTGCTTCGTGTGTGAGTGAGTGATTTCTTTAAAAAAAAAATTGTTTAAACAAAACAGGAAGTGGTGCTGTGTTAAAAATGGCATAATTGGTCTTTAGGTTGTGCAGTGTGTCAAAACTCACTCTGCTGGCCCCTTCCTTTCTGTGTGCTTGGCTAAAAAAGGGAAGGGGTTTGACGAAGGAGGGGGTTAGGGACAGAGGTGGAGAGAGAGGGGGGGGGGAAGAAACATACTTGAGAGACGCAGTGCCTCTGCGCGGTGTCACCGTTTCCTGGTTCTTAAAAGCTGTCTCTCAGCTGGCTCTCCGGGGACGGCAGTATGGGTTTGGGTTACTTGGAGACCCCCCCCCCCCCCGTCCCACCCCCCGTTCCCCCCGTCCGCCTCGCAGGGCGTCTGAACCCACTAATGCAGCCAACAGGAGCAACCCTTCCATCATGCCCCGCACAAACCCCACCACCCCTGCCACAATCGGGTTCCTCTGATCCATTTTAACCTTTTCCCCCACTCACCCCCCCCCCCCCCCCCTCCCCTCTAGCCCCATACGCCCAGAAAGAGTGGGAGGGGCCAGCGTGGACCATGTGACTGATGAGCGTTGCTTGCCAATACTTTCCACTGATAACATATATAACCCCCCTCCTCCTCCACCACCACCACCACCTCCACACACACACACACACACTCCTCCTCTTCACCCTGCCTCCCTCCCTCCCTCTTTCCCTCCCTCTGTGGCGTCCCCTCCCCCCTGCTCTGCCATGCTAATCAGTCCTTCCTCATTGCCTCCCTGCTCCGCCAGTGTGCACCAGCAGCGTGGGGGCTTTGTTATGGGCTGCTGCCTCTGACGCCGCCGACGCTCATTCCAGCTCCAGTTCTCCGGCGCACCGAAGGAAAGTCAGGAGCTCTTTACCGCAAAGCAGCTCTGGAAGAAGGGAAAAACAAATCAGCGGAAAAAAAAGAGGGAAAAGGTTGTGGAGGTTATCGGCTTTTTAGTTTCGCATGGTGGAAGCTCCTAGCAGCGGTAGCAGCACTGAAAGTTAAAGCTCAGGGGCTTTTTTCTCCCTCATTTATTCTGAACTGCCGGCAACCGGATAACATTGTGGTGAGTGTCCTTCTCTCCTATGCTCTCTCTCTCTTCTCTGTGTTTCAGTCTTAGCCACCGGGCTTTTGTTTGTGTCTTTTTTTCTTCTTCTTTTTTTTGTACTCCTGTTGGTGCTTCGGTGTTGTTGCTTCTCGTGTGGTTGGAGTGTTGGATGTCTTAATGGTGACACTGTCCAAAAAGGAGGGAACATACAGTCTGACACAATGGCAGAGCTTTCTTGGGTTCATATGATTTGTGGAAAGATTTCGATTTTTGGTGTTTAACAGCAGAATGCTTAGAAGGCTATATAGTTTAGGTTTTCTTTATATTGTTTATTTTATTTTATCAATGATTAGTGCAATTTAGTTTTTTGAATTACCATTACAGTTTAAAAAAACCTTCTTGGGTGTGTTATTGTAGAACTTAATTAAATAAGGCAGGATCAATAGTAAATGGCTTGAAATCCTTTCAGACTACTTCTTGTAGACCACATTTGATAGAAAATACAGGATTTTATTTTGTGTGTATGCCTGTTATCCTTGAAGATGGAACATTCATTTAAGTGCATTATTTACTTATTACATATTCAGATCTTGAAATGTATAAATGGAGCCTCCCAAACTCAATACAGCTGAAATGAGATTAAATGGCTGAAATCTAATTATTTGAAAAGGATTTCTGTCTGAGATGGTATCAGCAGGACTCCAGCAAAAGGATTTTTTTTTTTTTTACAATAGACTACAATGCTGGTTTTGACATCAGATACTCCAACAGATTGTATTGTTTAATTAAACTGCCTTGAGCAGTAGGCACCCTACATCCCTCCCTCAAGTCACCCCCCCCCCCTTGCACGTGAACCTAGCCTCTGTGCATGCTGGGCTGCCGGTCCACTCGCATGTGGTTCTGATTTTTGACCACAGAGCTCAGTGTTCAATCAGCACCAGACCCAGATCCCCAATGAGCCGGGCTGGTGCCAGTCCGTGGCCAAATGTAAATATTGAGGTAGAGAGGGGTAATTAGCGCTGCGGCCCCCATAGGAGCCCTTGCTGCCCCCCTCCCGACTCAGCCCCCCCCCCCCCCCCCCCCCCCCAACTAGCGGGTAGAGTTAACCCCCCCTCCAAACCCAGCCAACCCACAGGTCACTAGGTCAGGCCGAAAATGACGTACTGGCGATCGACTCCATATGCAGTGGAATAGTGAAGAGGGGGAATGAGATTTGATGGACAGGCATTTTCCCCCCTCTTTTTCTCCCTCTGTATTGTTCCGTAAGGCCATACGGATAATGATAATGAGAGGTCGTCATTTAAGAGAGGGAGCCTTTAAGTGGATGCATGTGTATCAAATGAGCTTTCCTCTTCAGTGAAACGGTGTTCTCTCTCTCTCTCGTTCTCTTTCTCCTCGTTCCTAATTAAGCACATTTGGGAGGAAAGCTTGTTCAGCCCGGGCGTCTATTCTTCGTCTCCCCCCCGCCCCCCCCCCTTGGGGGAACACTGCTGAGGCAGCTGTGGCCTCTCTCAAGCCTCCCAGACGCACTTAGGGGAAAGCCCTGGCTTTGACCGGGCCGGTCGCACGGGCCGCTCTGAAACGCGAGAAGTTTATCTGATCGCAGCCTGAGACACCAGAATGAGCTAATAAAGGCCCAGCCTGGCCACGGAGGGACCAGGAGGGCCCCTTTTGTGCGACACTCACAAAGCATCTCTATGTGCCACCTTACACTTGCCCTGACGGATGGGTCTGCACTTTTGAATCGCAGATATCTGATACTCCATTGCAGTCCATTGTGAGTGCAGCTGAATCAGAAAAACAAGGAGTAGAAGGGAACCTCACTCGGAAATACAGACACACACACACACACACACATGCAGGCTAACTCTCAAACAAGATACTGCAATTGTGTATCAGGCAGGGCCTGCAAATGTAGATGAATATTTTATTAGCATAGTCTTAACGCCTCAACTGAATTTTGATGAATTTATAATGAGCGAATAATTCAGTGCAATATTCATGTTGGGCTAGTTCTTAAATCAAAAAAAGCTGCATTACTTTTTTTTTACCCACATAGTGTTTTCCCTCTCTTTTCTCCCTCCTGAAAACCTTTATCGCATTCATACCATTCCTTGTTGTCATCAGCATTCTCAAGTTTAGTATTTGATATGGAGGTGGTGGCGGCGGCGGTGAGGGGGGGAGTATGCCATCTTAAAGAAGCGGCAAAACAAACAGTCTTTCCTAATCAGTCAGCAGCACAGCTGTGTTGCGTTTCCCTCGGACCAATGAAACGAGGGGGATGTTAACATAATAAGCCAGATGAATTCCAACAAATCCAGTGCCTGCAGCCCCGAAAGCGTGGTGCCAGAATTGAGTGCTGCGTCAGAGCGTGACCCGCGTCATCGGTGACTTGCTCTCAAATAACTCTCCGTGCAAAATTGCCAACATGTTGTCTTAACAAATCCAATCCCTTAAAAAGGTGTGGAAAAAATAAATAAATCAGAGTACAGAGAAAGAGAGAAAATATTATTGTCAGACTTTAAATGCACAAGCGACCCACTGCACACTGCAACACACGTGAATACATGGAGGCGACACTGGGGGTAGTGTGAGTGAAGATCAGAATGATGTGTGTTAGAGAAAGGGAAGAGAGGGCCAAGATGGGCAGGCACACAGAAAGAGACAAAGAGAAAGACATAGAGACAGAGAGAGAGAGAGAGCGAGGAAGGGAGTGTGGCAGTGGAGGTGAGGCATGGCGCCAGTGGCACTCCCGGTGAGGATTACCTGCAGGCCCTGGAGGGCTGACCTGTAACCGGACAGCTGCTGCCGCCGAGAGGCACTGGGGCACTGGAGAAGGGACAAGCATGGGGAGGCACTGGGGCACTGGAGAAGGGACAAGCATGGGGAGGCACTGGGGCACTGGAGAAGGGACAAGCATGGGGAGGCACTGGGGCACTGGAGAAGGGACAAGCATGGGGAGGTGGTGCACATGGGAACATCTCTCCTATTCATGCTTCGATTGAACAAAATGAACTGCCATCTAAAACCATCTCTGTGGTTTTTTCCTGAAGGTGTCTGGATCAGTGATGGCATTACCTTGAAAAAGATACAAAAATGGGGACAGGGAAAAGCTCTCGGAGCGTTTATACAGAGCGTCAGCCTGCCTGTTCTGTTATCTGCAGTTCAAACTGATGTGGGTCACCTATCTGGATCACTTTTTAGAAAACAATTGTGTGCATTTGTTCCTTGATCTTGATGTCTGAAACCATGATTTTTTATTTCACAAATTAATTTCGCTGTCATGTACCTCTGTTGCTCCTGTGTGAAGGCATCACCTCGACTTTTGCTGTTTGAACCCAACTTTCTTTTTTTTTGGTGTTTAAAGACACGGAAAACCGTGAAAACGAACCTCCCCCCGCTCCGAAAGCGAGGTAGACGCATGGAGGTGAAACGTGACACTCCTCCTATGCAGAGCGCCCGTAGAGGGAGGGAGAGATCTGAAAGGCTAGGCATGAGGTCTTTGAGCATTGTGATTTAAAGTAGCAGAGAGGGGGGGGGGGGGGGGGGAGGAACGAGTACAGCTAGGGCGCTTAGATCAAAGGTGTGTTGTGTTTTCTTTTTTTTTTTTACATGGGTTCTGCGTTTTGATCTCCCCGTGTCGAGAATGTGTCGACAGCCTCACCTGCACGGAATCCTTAATGCGCATTAGAGCAGAGACTGATTGGACTGTGTGCAAGCATGCTGCCGGCGCATGAGCTCGCATTCTGCGCGTCCATAATCCCCCATGTCATCTTGTGCTGTTCTCCGATGCTGACTGATTCAACTGTGATTTGTACGCTTGGTTATTCTGTCAGAAGTCTTAACAGGGACCCAAATCAAACTCTGAAGCTCCTTGCATTTGATTTAACTGCTGAATGAGATTCCCACTAGGGCCTGTTAGTTGTATATACATATAAAAAGCAGAGAAAAGACCTAAGAAGAACCTAAAAACAGAATGTTAGATTAAAAAAAGGCAAGTTCTTTCTTATTTCAGGCTGTATTGCGGCTTAAGTTGCCCAGACTAGCCTTGTTACATTTACAAATTCCTCTCCAATCTGCGATTAAATGAATGAAACTTTTGTTGTAAGAAAACAATAAGGCAAATAAGGTTACAATGTAAAAACAACACCCTGCTATCAGTGGGGTTGGTGCAGACGAAATACCTGCTCTGCAGAAAGAACTTGACTTGGGCAGAACATGTGCTGTAAATGTGTCTGCCTTAGCATGAAAGAGTCTGAAGTTTTCACACGCTGAAACGCACACACCCAACTGTAAGATAATTGCTGTGGTCTGTGAATAGCCTGAGTTGCTAAAAGTGAGTGCCAACCAATAAATAGTCGAGTCAAGGAAGTGGTGAAACCAGCAGTTTAATAGGTCACAGAGTATAGTCCTTTATCTCACACGGAATAATGTAATTGGTCAACAAGTCACCATAAAGTAGAATTGCTAGGTGGTAAGCATGTTGATGCAGGCATCACTGGGGATAGGAGTTCAAAAAGGGTATATGTCTGTATGGGCGTGAGCTGTGAACTTAAGAGTTCAAGAGATAAAGGTTTGAACACCTTCTTAAAGGGGAAGTCTGGTATTTTTTAACCTGGGACCTATTTTTCCATCTTTTTGGGTCAAAATTTTTACTTGGGACAAAACACTATTGAAATGGGTCCAGTATTGAGTTAGAACGCTATAACTGTCAACGTCAAACTATACAATGTACACCTATGGAGCAAGCATCTGTGTCAAAGTAACCTACTTAGAAAATTACTGTTTCTAAAAAAAGCGGTTTACAGATTCTTGCCCTTTTGGATTACATTGTATAGCCATTTTGGGGTTGATGGTAATAGTGTTCTAACTCATTACTGGACCGATTTGAATTCTTGAATCTTTAAACATTACCATGAAAATTGTATTTTGTTGTATGATATTTTTCATACAGAGAATGACGTTATTTCCACAGGAGTGGCATGATTCTATTTGTTTCTTGAAATAACTTGATGCTCTTGGTCAATAGAGTTCGAGACACATGGTAGAGAGTATTTTTTAGAAGTAAAAGTATTTTCTCTTTCCCTGACATAGAGAAATTACAGATGTGCTATACGAGTGATGTAAGCTTAATTACCTGTAAACTAATTATGCAAAATATGCATAACACATTCCTAAATAACACCATATTTTACTCAGTTTAGTTCTTTAACTGATATTTCAATCTCCTCCTCCTTAGATCTTCCGATTTTTAGGCTGTGTGAGCACCATCTTACATGTAGTTTTAAAATGTTTGTCCCTCTCCTCTCTCTTTTCTCTTGCAGTCACCAAGAATCTTATCCCTGCCCAGTTCCCATCCAAAGCTTCACGGCGGTCCCCCATGCAGTCTCCCTACCACCTGCCCCACCCGCTGCCCCCCCTGCCCGTCAGGAAGGGGGTGCGGGGCCGGCGGCCCAAGAGCCAGACCATCGCCATGCTGAAGGCAGCCGCAGAAGCAGCGGCGGCGGCAGCAGCTGCCGGGCACAATGGGCCAGGGGTCGACGGAGCCAACAAAACCAATCCCTCTGCCCAGCTCGCCCCCAGACCCCACAAGAAGAGAGGGCCCAAACCTGGCAGCAAGGTAACCGCAGCAGCATCTGCCAGGGACCAGCTTCTACTGAATGAATTGAATCACTGGCAAATTTCATTCAATGTGTGTCTAGGGATTTAGTCTCATTTATTTTTATGACAACATATAAACACATCTAGAAAGGTTCCTCTAAGTAGTTCTGTAAGATGTTTTTCCTCTGGTGATTTCTGTGAAATTGGCTTTGGAAAGTGGTTAGATTATGCCTGATTTCATTAATCTAGTGTATGCTTGAAAAAGTGTAATTATAAAACTATAACACTGGAAATGATTCCAGATTTCTCATATTTGGCACAAGGACCTCCTAAAATGCACTGTTCATTATCTAGAACTGATAGAAATGCAGGCACACCGTGTGTCGTAATATATAATATTCTCCAAAAGCAACGAGAGAGCATCGTTTTGAGGTGGAGCCTTCAAAATGGTTCAAAACAGTTACCCTTTGGGATATATTGAATAGTATATTGAGCTGTTAAGTACAAGATTGTATACTAGATTCAACAAATTTGCACACAGGGGCATCATTCTGCACCCAACCGCCTAAATCAACATGGCTTGCACAGTTCAGCGCAAAGTTCTTTTTCTTTTATTCATTTGGTGATATAGTCTTAATTTAGCAAAGAGAATAATTAATATGGGGCCATTTAAAGACTGACAATATGACATGGTGAAAGTCGGGTTGAGGTGTAATGTATCTTTGTATTCTTTGTTAGTTCTTGACTTCTTCATGATGGAAGAACGTTAAATGTGTTTCCAAGGGATGTCCTTATTTTCCATAAATAATTACTGAATGCAAAGTCAACATGTCGTGAATAATCAGTTTTTGCTTGCGCTCCGCCAAGCACTCATTTAGTTGGGTTAATGCCCCCCCCCCCCCCCCCCCCCCCTGGAACAGGAACAGACCTCCACATTCTCATTCTGAATCTCATGACCTAACCGCAAAGGGAAATAGAATAGAGTAGAGATAAACAAATGACAGTATGGATGTGCAGTCTTCTTTGTTTTGGTTCCCTAGAGGAAACCTCGACTGGTTCAATCTGTGGCCACCACAGGCCTGTCCAGCCTGACCTCGGAGCACAGACTGTCTGCCATGCAGACGACAAAGGATGGATCCAACAACCCCATCTCTACGGGTGAGTCTCTGTCTGCCCTCTCTCTCTCTCTCTCTCTCTCTCTCTCAACCCCCTCCCTTTCCCTTTCCTTCCTGCTGTCTGTCTCGCTTTCACATACAAACACGCACACGCGCACACACACACACACACACACACACACACACACACACACACACACACACACAAATACTCACCAGAAAACATGCTTGCTCGGCTGGCCATGTCCTATTGGAAACATGGGCAATGAATCACTAAATTGTATGCTAAATCTTCCTGTCGAGATGGCCCAGGCTGTAATATGGCTCTTAAACCGTGCTTAATGAAGCCTACCGGTACATTCGCTATGCACTCTCAGGAGATGGCCCGTCTGCAGACTGTGAACCCGGGGCGCGGCGTATTTTCGTGTATTATGTTGGCGCCTCCGCGGTACATCATGCTTGAATTTCCCACAGTGCTCTCTGCTCAAACCAAGGAACACGAGGACAGGAAATTGAAAAATGTACCGGGGCCACGCCAAGCCAACTCCAACCACAGTTGAAAATGAAAACGACCTCGCAGGAGATGAAAGATTATGAGGTGTTATCCTAGAGTCTGACTAATACTAGAATACACTGCGTGGGTTTGCCCTCTGCCACTACTCAGCTGTATCAGCATGAAATACACTGCACTGTAATCAAGGGGGTTCGGACGACCTGATTAATATGACAGCGGTGTAATCCAGTCCTTTCTTGTTGTTTCCCCCCAGTTTGTGTGTACGTGAACAAGCACGGTAACTGCGGGCCGCACCTGGACCGTAAGCTGGTGCTGCAGCTGCCGGACCACTTTGGGCCGGGGCCGGTCAACAAGGTCCTGCAGTACTCCGTCCAGGCCTGTGTGGACTGTGCCTACCAGCCCAAGCTGCTCTACTCCTTCCTGCAGTCCCAGTCTGACGGCGGGGAGATCATCAGAGGTATGGCTTCCCTGTTCGGTTTTTTCTGTGTTGATTGTGGGCGCACCATCTCTCTGATTGGTTCTTTCTGTGTTGATTGTGGGGCGCACCATCTCGCGATGCTTCTCTTATTTCTATTTTTTATCTTTCTCGTTTTGTCTCCTGGTCCCAACTGTTGTTTTAAACTCTGTTTGAGTGTGTTTAAGTCTACTTCTCTTTTCTTTTTCTTCTCTGTCTACGTGTCTCTTGTGGTGGATAAACTCCCATAACACACCCAGCAAAAGCTGAAGCGTTTATTACCAACTTGCAAGTGGGGACCCAGCTCTTAGACAGAGTGAAGCCCAGCTTTCACACTACTCAGTGCATACACGACTCATTGTTCAGTGGAAAGTTACTTTTGGGCGGCGAGGCCTGCTGGTATGAGACAGCGCCTGATTAGCAGAGTTACTCAAGGACATCTTGTTTTGTACAGCTCAATGAAAGACATCTCAACCCAGATAGGGAGGGGGAACAGGAGGCGAAGCATTGTCTCGCTGACCACTTCATCATATCAAAGCACTAAGAGTGCCAGTACACAAAGACAAACTAACAAAGTATAAAGTTTTGTCTGCACAATTCATTCTTTAAAAAGAAATCTCCATTCCATGTCACTAGCGCTTTCTTTTCTTCTTTTCTTCTCTTCTTCTCATTCCCCCTTTCATGTACCTCTGTCTCCTACGCTCTCCCCTACTCTGCTTCCTCCTGTCAGCTTCCATCACCTGCTTATGAGGATGGCCAGAGTGCAGTCATATGCGTACAGTTCCATCTGCTGTTACTCATTTAGACATCTCTGTTCTCAACAGAGAGAGCATGGCAGAAAAATCAATCTTAGGGTTCAAATGGAACAGGTTAGCTCTGCCACATGGTGCCAAGGGAGACTGTGTGAGAGTTTGGGTTAGTGTGTGTGTGTGTGAGTGTGTTTGTTTGTGTGTGTGTGTGTGTGTTTGTGTGTGTGTGTTTGTGCGTGCGTGCATGCGTGTGGGTGTGTGTGTGTGTGTGCATGCGTGTGCGTGTGGGTGTGTGTGTGTGTGCGTGTGTGTGTGTGTGTGTGTGTGTGTGTGTGTGTGCCCATCTCTGTGGGAAAGGGTGGGAAGAAGAGCTGTGCACACAGCTGATGTAATCTAGCGGAGCGTAATGGGAAATGGCATCTGTGCATAACCTGGTTTTGGGGCGTTTGATTGGGGGCCTCCCCAGGGGTCCTGCTGAGCCCTCTGGGCCATCTGCCACGCCCCCCCCCCCCCCCCCCCCCCAGACCCCCTAGAGCCCCAGCCACAGTATGAGCTTCACAATACAAATCTCCTCAACCGCCATCCCTATATGAAACAATATGCAGAAATATGCTTGTGGTGATGTTTATCTTTACAATATCTGCACCTTGGATAACTTTGTTCCCTTCGCTCTCCTCTCCTTGTGTGACTCCTTGTCCGTCTCTTTTACTCTTGCCTTTCTGTCTGTCCTTCTCTTCCCCTTTGTCCTTCCTTCTTTTTTCTTCCCTCTCTCTCTCTCCCTCCCTCCCTCTCTCTCTCTCCCTCCCTCCCTCCCTCCCTCTCTCCCTCCCTCAGTGCGCTCTGACGGGGGCACCAGCTACGTGAAGCTGCCGTCGGCCTCCAGCGCGTCCTTCGTGCTCCGCTTCCTGGAGACGCTGTGTCACCACCTGCAGTGTGACAACCTCTTCAGCAGCCAGCCCTTCAGTCCCTTCTCCTCCTCCTTAGCCACACACTCCGCCTACGACAGGAAGACAGGTGCGTGTACGTCTGTGTCTATGTGTGTGTGTGTATGTGTGTATATGTGAGTGTGTGTGTATATGTGTGTTTGAGTGTGTGTGTCTATGTGTGTTTGTGTGTGTGTGTGTGTGTGTGTGTGTGTGTGTGTGTGTGTGTTCGCGCAGGGTGCACGTATGGTGTGTCTCAGTTCCTTGTGCCAAGTGTGTAGGCTTAAGCAGTTGGCACGCCTGAGACTTAAGCTGAAGGGATGCTGATATGTGCATTAAGCCAAGAGGCATCATCTGCACTGTTTCAGCGCTCTTCTGAAAAATTCAACTCTGATTCAAATGACATGTTTGGTAAATGTATGCACTACATTAGGTTTCTTTCCAAGCTCCACCATTATTTCAATGAGCCACATGCATTGGTCTTTGATGTAAAACGACATACTAGTATTTGACGGTTCATAGATCACGCTAAGTCTCGGGCGCAGCCTAACATCATTGAATATGATGCCAAGAAGTTTGATCTCTTTGTGTTGTTGATTATGAGACGTTCATATACTTTTGTCTTTACATGCTGGCTTTTGGACACAATCCAGTATGTCTCTCCAGTGTTTTATCTTACATACTTCTCACAGAGCATTAATACAAAGCAGCGTTTGCACTGCGGTGAATTGTGAGCAGTAACTAATGCCAGTTCCCTTTGCCCCTCCACAGTCAAAGAGGAGTCCACGGAGGCTTTATCGCTAGCCAGGGGCCTCCGGCGCTTCACCAGCGATTCGGCTTCGTACTCAGACCCCCTGCCCCCGAAACTCCAGCCCTCAGAAGGTACCTCATCCGCTGTGGTTACTTCTGTGTAAATGATGTTTGCTTGGGGGGGGATTCGCCATTTAAAATTAATTTTGTTCATCACAACAGGCTTTCTTTTGATCTACCTCACCATGTGTTATTGTATGCGCCTTGATCTTGACTGACTGAACCCTTGATCCAGTAGAGTCAAGTGTTTCATAATGAAGTCATGAGGTGTGTCAGGGCAGGTAGAAACAGTGTTGTGGTTGCACCACTGCGCTTGTCTTCCCTCCCGTACGGACGGCTCAGGGCCTGTGTACAGTGATTGACTGGCCAGAGCACTTCAGTTAATTGCCAGCGTCAGACACTTCCGGATGGTCATGCTTAGTGGCTTGACAGCACTACCGGCTTTTCCATTGACGTGCCTCTTCAGGCCAGATGATTGAAAACTCTGGCTAATGCAGCCGTCAGCCCGGTTAAATCATCTGTGTCGTTCATTAATTAAGCATTAAAAACATTGTGTAACAATTGATCACCTGCCATTAAGTCCGGCTTTAAAACTGAATTGCAGGGCTGTAGCTATGCGGTTTCCTTGTGATTGGCTGATGTAGTACGGAGAGAAGAAAAAGGGAACAAAATAAATATATATATATATATATATATAACATGCTACATACATATGAATGAAATTGAATGATAATGTGTTTTTGCTGAGGGTCCCCTTGAGTAGTTATTGAATGGTTAGAATTGGTCTCAATAAAACAGATTGCGGTGCAGTTTTATCAACTGCCATATAGTCAGTAGTAGACTAAGGCTGTTGTGAAGCAATACCCAGCTCAATTGTTGGTGCATACAAATGTAGGCCGTGTCTGCATGTATGCTGCTTAAGAATGTGGACCTCTCTGCACCCATCCTCATATTTATGAGTGTGTATATCTGTGTCTGTGGGTGTGTGCCTCGTGCACGTTTGTCTTCTCCTGTTCATCGTCCTCATCCTTCTGTCTAGCAGAGACGCTCGCCAACGTTGAGAACGGCGCCCCTTCAGAGCACCAGTCCCCCGAGTACTCCATGGACACGACCTCCAACGGCATGTCCCCCCGTCCGCAGACGCTGCGCAACTCGTCCGAGTACCGGCCTCCGTCCGGGGGGGGCCCCTTGTACTCGTCTGGCACCCCGCCACTCCTGCACCGCCTCTCCTCCAACACCCCGGCCACCCGCCTGCACAGACAAGTGGAAGGTAGGCAGTGTAAGAGATCTTACTGGACCGTCTTGCTCGTCAGCCATGTCTGCCTACTGGACTGGGCTGGTTAGTTTAGTTTGTCTGATCTAGTAAGTGTAGATGAGTTCTATATGTATGTGTATATATGTATGTGTACGTGCATACGTGTGTGTGTGTGTGTGTGTGTGTGTGTGTGTGTGTGTGTGTGCACGTGTGTGTGCGCGCATATGCCTGCTGGACTTGATTCTGGCTGCTTAGTTTAGTTTGTATGATATTCTCTTGAGCATGTAGATATGCTTTATTTGATTTTGTGTGTGTGTGTGTGTGTGCGTGTGTGTGTGTGTGTGGCTTTATTTGATAGTTGGATTTCTGTGTCAGTTTGTGTGTTAATGATTGTCAGGTTGAGACTGTGTGGGTGTTGACACACCTTACAACCATCTGCTGGATGATTGGATGACGGTGTTTGAAGTTTAAGACTCGTGGAAATCGTGTTAGCAGCAGTCTTAATTTGGAGAGACCCCTTTGTCTGGTTTTAAAGACAGGCCCCAGAAATACCCCTCTCACAGAATACACGATTGACAGGTACGAGGAAGGCCAAATTGCAATCACGGATTATTTTAGCAATTTCAATGGTCCATTATCCATCACAGAATAAGAGCAGGCGTCTTAATACAGCCCTTGATGATCTCAGCGAGGGGGCGGGTGGTGGCGGATCAGAAGTGGGATTGTTCTGCTTGATCTGGAGTGGCATCCGTCTCATTCTCTGGAAATGTGTCAACATTCTTGGCTTTGTACATGGCTGCCCTCTGGTGGAGATACTTGCACATAAAATGCACCATAGCTGATCTATTAAAAGACGTGTGTAGATTTTACCCTCTCATTTTACAGATACAATTAAGTCAGCCGACTTAACCTGAACCTCTTCATTTTTTTTAAATATTTTCTCTCTGTCTTTATCTCTTTTCTCTTTCTCTCTCTTCTCTCTGTCTCTCTCTCTTCTCTTTATCTTCTCTCTCTCTCTCTCTCTCTCTCTCTCGGGGTCTCCTGTAGCAGCCAGCTCCACCACGGGCCCTGAGCACCAGAAGGTGGAGCAAGACCCAGCCAGCAGGCCCCCCAGTGGGAGCCCCTCCTCCTGGAGCATAGAGGAGGTGATGCAGTTTGTGCGAGACGCCGACCCCCAGGCCCTGGGCCCCCACGCCGAACTCTTCAGAAAACACGTGAGTGACTCGCCCAGCGCTGGATCATGATGGTACCATTGTCACCTCTCCCTTGTTTTAGAGAGATGGCGCCGTTTCTCGTATAGTGAATCATCTAAGCTGCATTTAATACATGTGATGTCGTCCATGATTAGCTATGGAATGATTCTCATTGTCTGAATCGTTCAGAGTCGGTGTGAACAAAGGGAATGGAAATGTTAAAAGACATCAGATATGAACATCACAGAGAACCGTAGACATAATTACATTAGACATAATTACAGCAGCCCTTCCACCTTGAAAGTGCTGTTTTAGGGGTGCGTGTCAGATGAGGTGCACGTGTAGAAGAGTGGACAAACGTACTCCCTCTTCATTCTTGCATGCTGTGAACCCCTTGTAGTTCATATGGAACTTGGCGTCTGAAATAAAGATTTATATATTATATATATACTCCAGTCATCCACCATTCCACCACGGCACAAAAGTGAGCACCACGGTAAAGTTTCAGATGGGCTCATATGGGCTTGAGTGCCCACGAGCACCCAGTTGAGTTGGGTCAGTTCAGATCTCTCTCCCTCTCATTCCCTGCCCTGTCAATAGGGTAAAGGGATGGGGATCACCTTTAAAGCATGGGCCCTGTAAGGGACTCTTTAGGTGTGTTAATGACGAGATCAGGGAGTGTTGGTCTGCTCCAGCTCTCCTCTCCTCTGACCCCCCCAACCCCCCACCTCCATTCCCCTTATTTACGTCTGTGTCTGAGGCAGGAAGCCTCCCGTCTCCAGCCCCGCTGGCCGCTCTCTCTGTCTCTGTTTACGCTTCACCTGCCAGCCCCCCTGCCTGCCTGAGGAACATCAGCCTCGTGCCGAGAGAGAGAAAGATGGAGGGAGAGAAAGAGAGAGGGAGAGGGAGAGAAAGGAGGAGATGCACTGATGTGCTTCCCTGACCCTCTGTCAGTTTCTTATCTTATCATGGATGAACGAGTGTAAAATGTATACCACTCGTCTTACCAATGTGGCTTAGTGGCCCTGAACAGCCAGCTTTCCAGAATGGAGCTGAGGATAAAATATTTGATTTCTGTTTCAAGGCCTTGTATGGCTCTTGTGTATACAGTCCTAGGCAGTCCTGCATCTCAGTCTAGATTTTAGCAATAGCTCATTCAAATGCAAAATGGGAAACTACAAAAAAGTAGTAAAAAAATCTAGCAGATTCATTTTACTTAAAATTGTACTACGTTTTAAACTTACAAACTTTCTTAATGAACACTGTTAGGGATTTGGATCACAAGAGGCCCTCACAATGTGTTGTCGTCATTTTTACATTTTTATTGTACATTGTGCTCCTAAAGAAGAATGGTCTGAATGTTCAGCTAATTTTAACATTGAATTGTAGTGGGTTTTAAAAGCTATTGATTGTGTTACTGCAGCAGCCCCGGAGGACCAGAAGCTCATTTAAAACACTGATAATTAAATAATTTAAGATTGACAGTTGACTGATATGCTGAGATAATTGGCTTTGACAAAGTACACTGTTACAAAACTACCCCCCCCCCCCCCCAGTACTGTCTAGGGGTACTCAGAGTGTTAATGAGGAGGAGTATTCTCCTGGGTCTGGGAGGAGGTGTGGAGCTGTGGTCTCTGACGGCAGCGTTGTGTTTGTCCCCCCAGGAGATCGACGGCAAGGCCCTGCTGCTGCTGCGCAGTGACATGATCATGAAGTACATGGGCCTCAAACTGGGCCCCGCCCTCAAGCTGTGTCATCACATCGAGAAACTCAAGCAGAGCAAGCCCTAGCAGAATCCAGTGGACACACACACACATACACACACACACTAGCACACACATATACATGCCAACATGGGGCCCCTAATTTCTTTGACGGGCAACTGGCAACAAGTAAAGCAACGAGCAAAGTCCGCCGTGCATGAACTTCAGCTATTTAATGACTTGGACAAATCATTTGGCTAATTTACTACCATGATCCTAAGCGTAAACATGGACGGGTCAGCACAGTGCTACCACACGCCACACGACAGCTTTAGTTCTCGCACGACGGACTTTGCTCGTTATGTTTCTCGTTGCCCGTCAAAGGAAATTAGGGCCCATGGTCAGAGCAAATGTGCTGTGGATGAAATATTGACACCCAAGAAGCTCCTTACTTACCAGCTTGTACTTTAGGACTTGACTTCATGACCTTGGTCAGACATCTTTTCCAATGCTCACACAAGGACTAGTTTCACTTCGGTCGACAGCAGAGACCACGTTACCTCATCACCACTCAAGCACACGAATGCAGGGGACTGTTGACATATGCGTAAGAGGAGGAAGCTGAAGCCCAAAGGATACTCTGATATTCTGAAGTGTTTATGCATTCGACCTTCGGCTGTCTGGACATGGAGGAACACTGTTTATATCATCTCGTTTGTTTGATTTGTACAAATTATTAGATTTCCGACCTTTTGTTGAAAAAAAAATCTATTGTGTAAGCTGTACCCTGATTCACAGGGTACTCAATTAGACGGTGGAGAAAATTTGTATCACAAAGAAGCAGAATTCTGAGCAATTGCTTCCCCAAAGTGGTTTTCGTTTGCTGTAGTCCAGCATGCATTTGAGCGTATGGAATATCTGGTGGTGCGTTCTGGGCTTCATTGCATGTCTAAAAGATCCAATGGAGTCCAAGGGGAGATGTTTGTATGTTTCTAGTGTGTTTTTGTAATGCTAAGCTTTCTGCTGCTGTTTGGACAATTACTGGAAGCATCTATTCAAGATCAATGCAAAACCATAGGTTGTAAAATAATATATGTGTAAAAAAAAAGTGAAGAATCTCTTTGAATATATAAACCAAAACAAAACATACTTTGTGTTTTTTTTTTTTTAAGACTGAACAAATATTAACCTGAAAGATTCTGACTCAAGTTAAAGTAAAACAATAAGGATAAAAAAAAAAAACATTGTTTACCTGTATGTTGTTTTTTGGTCTTATATCATTGGCTTTGAACACAGGTTCAGCTCGTTCAAACCTCCATTATGCTTATCAGAATGTGAACAGAAATGCTCTGAAAAGCAGGGCATAGATCACTGTTGCCATCACCAGCCTTTCCTGGTAGTGCTTCCATGTCAGAGGTCAGTTTGGTGGGGCACGTCAGGCTGGGTCTACGCAGAAGGTAGCTACTGTTACATTGTAAATGCTGTTATTTATTTGATCAAATGTACAACTCAGGATGTTCATGTTCTGTATGGTTGTCATCAGTCAGGCACTTGTCAAATAATTTTGCTAATTCCTACAAGTAATGTTAAGTCCAGTATCTCTTTACAGACGCTGTTCAAGAGATGTGGAAATGCTGCTCTCAGTAGATGCTTATTGCTGGCCCACCATATCACCATCGATTTGCGGATCATCTAGATCTTTTCAGAGATCTGATTTCATTATGTCTTGACACAATGCATATGCAACTGTAGATAACACACCGTGCACATGAGCAGACTTTTCCAGAGAAGCTCAGAGTGAAGTGATATGAAGGGGTGGCAGGTCACCACTGTGGACCATGCCTTCAAACACTTATTTGCTTATTTGCAGGACCATGCCATGGTCAGGGTGTGTAGTCTGTAGCACAATTACCAACATGCCACTGTTCTGACAGTTTGCCATTTTTAAATTGCATGTTTGTAAGACTATTTGTCATATAAACCTTGTAGGTATTGCTAGGGGCATGACTGCGGCCACTGGGGAAGATGAAGTGTTTGAGCCTTGGGAATCAAGTGCCCCCTAATTATGGTGCTAAAGACCAGACCTAGGTATATATCAGTGTGCTTTTGTGGACAAACCATCAATACCGGCAGCTAGTTCAATTAGACTACCTTCCAACCGTGTACCATGGATTCATTTGACTGCCTGTCATAACAATAATGAACATGTTTGTGAGCATTATTTATTCATTTTATTCTTTTATATAATTGTGGCTTTTTTTATACTTATTTGTTGAACCCTTTGTTGTCAATCATCTATCAAATTGATAAGAATGTTCATTTTTAATTATCAGATTTATACCATTATGTAATGTATTTAATGTTGAAGATTTCTTATTGGAAGGATTTCTTTCTTTATTGCATCATTTTTGTATACAACTGTTTAGTTTGAAAACGGATTCTTGTTGAAAGTGGTGACTTTATTTTGATACTCAGGTTTTGCTAATTCAGATTATTTGATACTTTTTATACAACTGCACTCATGAAAGGTGTAGAGTGCAAGTTGATTCTCCAAATCATCACACACATTACACACAATGTCTGCTCATTTTATGAAAATACATGTTCATTTCCTCACCTATTTTTATAAAATTGTCAATGAAAGTACATTGTACTGTTGTCTTTTACAAATACTAAATGTTCTAAACTTCCTGGTAGTAATGACTACCACTCAAGGGAAGAAGTTAAGTAACAAAATGTATTCCTCAAATTCTGAAACCTAAGACTCTTTATTTGGCAAGATAAAAAAGAACTAATATAGCTTACACTTCATTTATTTACAACAAAGGATAAATGCTTTTTTAATTAAAAATGGAGCAGGTTAAAGAAGTACCACATATTAGCTTATTTATTGCAAAAGGCTTGGTTAAATAATGGCATTATGAAATGTTTTCTGGTGGTGAAGAAGAGAAGAAACACTGGTGTAGTCTTTACGAGCAGCATGGATGTCAGGCTCTTCAGAAACCACATATTAATAAAATATGATGACTTGAGTTAGGTCAGATAAACTGTCATGATACATGGTACAGCGAAGTAGTTCCATTACTCATTTTTGTCTTTGTTGGATAGACTAAATACTGTGCATGCCAAGCAGCCATATTGATTATTTTAAATCATCTGGAATGTAAGGTGCTTGGATGTTGTCCCTAGAGTTCATATTGTAAATATTTCCTCGTCCACCAAAGCCAGCAGCAAAGGACTCGTCCAAGTTTTCATTAGTTCCACACGCACCGCAGCATCTACTCTCCATGGAAAAAAGGAGCAAAGCGCTGCTTCTTGATAGGGAGAATATGGATCTCCTGTGAGCTGACCTTCTTCAGTTTCACTGTCCTGTTTCGGGGAATGCTTCTCCTAGGGTCTGTAAGGTGACCTGTTTCGCTTTGAGCCTTGAGGACTGGGTTGCAATGCTGCCGGACCAAAGCACCCTGCTGTGTGTCCTGCTTGGAAGGGAAGGTATTGGACGACATTCCAGCAAGATCTTTCCGCTTTCCACAGAAGATGGTCGGAACACTATCCTTGACGGCCACAATGACCTTTGCTGTCTGCGAGGTGCTGACGACATCATAGTTTCTCGCACTGTACTTGGATTCATGGCTGCGGTGGCCGTCCACCAGCCATTTGCGGTGCCTGCTGAACTCCAGCGAGGTCAGGCCATTCAAAAGTTTAGAGTCCAGAGTCTGGCCGCGCTCTAGAGGCTTAAAGACCTCCAAAGACCTTTGCACATCCTTCATCGGCTGCTTGACATCTGGATGCTTAACCTGAAACAGTGGCTTGTGGACGTGGTTTGCCACTGACAGATCAAGAGGAGAGTCTTGAGGAATCAAAACCTCTTGCTTCATTTGACTTGGCCCAGGCATCATAGACAGGTCCAGCACACTTCCCTCTGAGTCTGCTGTGTGTGAAGGACAGACAGGACTGAACAACCCATCACAAGTCTGTGTGCCTACAGCTGCAGTACTGGCTGGTTTCTGCACTTTAGCTTTAGGCTCTATGGGAATTGGGATAGGTATGGGAATGGGTACAGGTACAGGGAGAGGAACAATGATAGGAAAGGGAACCAGCAGAGTGGCAGGGGGCACTAGAGGTGCCAGCGGGGAAGAGTATGGGAAGGGCAGAGGCACTGATGGCGGAGTTGGTAAAAAGCTTGGGGGAAAGGCCTGTGCTGGGTTTGGTCCGGCCATATGGCAAGAAAATTGTGTGAAACTGTTGTGAGAGGTGAACTGGTCCTGTGAAACGGCAGCAAAGCCAGGAGTTGGAACGAAAGAGGCTGGCTCTGCCACCTTCTGCTCCATGGCAGAGGGCTGACAGAAGGTGACAGAAGGGTTCTGGCACAGGGCGCTGCTCTGCAGTGGTGCTGCGGAACAGAGAGGGCCTTGTGGGAGACACTGGGAGTTGAAATGTTGGAAGAGCTGCTGCTCTAACATCAGCGGCAGGGACCCTGGGCCATGGCTGGACAGGAGGAGTGGCGTGGCTCCCGTTGGACTGACCTGCGCTGGAGTTCCTGTGTGCATCTGGAAGTGCACAGGCAGAAGCACAGTGCTCTCCCCAAGGCACATTGGCAAAACAGCCCTTTGCATTTTCAGGGTTATCGTTCCAGAAGGGTCTATGTTGGCACTTTGGGCTGGACACATTGGGACTGAAGTGATTGGAAACCAAGCCTTCTCTGGTTGTAAGCTTGAAGGGTTGCTTTTCATTTCCACACTGCTGCACTGGGATCTTTCACTTGTCTGGGTCTTGATCCCGTCTTCTCCTCCCCCCGCAACGTCAACACTCCTGGACTGAGGAGCCGTTATGCTTTCAGTGTTTGAGTCGTCCATCTTGGCTCTTGCAGTGGCTTAGAGAGTTCTCTTAGAGGTGGCTGGCTGATAAAGGCGTCACAAAACACTACTTTTTGCCTGGATCTTCTGTGCAATCCATTAGTAAAGGGATTTGCAGGTCCTGAAATAAAGACAGAGTTGTCAGACATATGTCAACTATCAAATATTCACGAATGTTAAGAACTATGACAGAAGCAGGGCAGAAAACAGTTTTAAGGCTCCAACTTATAGAAGAAAAGAGTTGCTTTGCAATGGGTTCAGCAGAAAGAGTTGAGGGGCTGTGTGCTCCAACAACACTTCAGTATCACCCTGAGATCAGCACTGCTTTGGTTTAATGAAAACGTCTGACCCGGGGACAGACGCAAAGCTCACTTAGTGCACATATAATGAACAATAAATCCCATGTCTTGAAAGAATTACAAAATAGTCTCACAGCAGGACAATAACAAACATTGTATGATGGTCAGCCTATGATCTTACTCTTTTTGGCAATATGTTATTACACATAATTGCATTCCCCAAAACATCTTCAATATCACTATGAATATTTTTATGAAGTAATATACATGTGTTGTCTTCAAAAATACCAGAGCATCACATGACACCTAAACCTTCCATGCTGAACCAATTCGACTTGAGGTTTCAGTTCATGATGTTCCCACTTTTGCATTGTTCTGGATTGTTTTGCATTGACATCTTTGTGAATCCACCCAGTCTGTCACAGCATCGGGTGATAGTTAGTGTGGAAGCGCAGCTGTAAGCTCGTGCCCACGGGAAAGATTCCAGCATTTGGAGCTCTGGAGCCCTGCAGGTCTGCTAATGTGGAAAGCTGGGAAACTATAAAGATGGAACTGCTTGAGCGAAACGTTGCTGTTTCCCTCTGATTGCTGGTGCATTGAGTGAGATCCAGGACTGGAAAAGTTTCTCCCTCTCTCTCTGCCACTGAGTGAGTGTGTATGTGTGTGTGTGTGTGTGTGTGTGTGTGTGTGTGTGTGTGTGTGTTTCAAAGAAAGCCTCGCTTTCCTCTTCCACAACTTGAACCTAGAGTTGAGGAGGTTAAGCTGAGGGTAACATGCCATATGCAGCAGTTTAGTGGGAAGCTTTCCATTTGAAAAGACTTGTGGAGCGTGTGGTTGATTATTGTGGAAGCCAACCCTTCCATCAGTGCACACAAATACACACAAATACACACAAATACACACACACACACACACACACACACACACACACACACACACACACACACACACACACACACACAGGAAAACATAATGCCCAGAAATAATTTGAAATAGTTTCTGCCAGAATGCTGCTGTGCTCAAACCAAATGACAGCAATGTTTTCCTGTGCGTGTTTGCCTGTAATAAAATAAAATGATGTGAATTATTTACGTGATTGCTTTTGCATTTGCCCTCCAAGGAATATCGTGTGTGCTTTCGGTGGAGAGGAAAATGTTTCCTGGCGGCATGTTGGTCTGTGACTGGCTGAGTGCTCTTCACCAAACATAATATTTTGAATACTTTGGTGTCGGTAGGACTAAAATGGTCAGCTGTTAAACCAAGCACTTCTCAACGTTATGGCTGTCGAATGTGCTGTTTTAAGAGGGCCATATTTTATGGACTTGACTTCAATTTTTTCGTGCCCCTTCAGGCCAGTGGGATGATGTAATAAATGATCAAATATAAATTTAAGAATGCTAAACTCCCTGGAAAACACACATGTGACTTTAATGCTACTAGTCCTGTGAATTCCTCTTTATTGGTCTGAAATCTATTAAAAAGCTTGCCAAGAACTTCGAAATAAATCTTCTATAAAACAGCTTTATAAATCGTAATCCAGAATTGGAAAAGCTACAAGGCCGGTCGCTGACTTCAGAGGTGATTTATTTTAGCTGGATTCCTACTCTGGAGAGAGAAAACTCTGTAAAGCACAGATTTCTCCAATTCAACTTTTCCAAACACACCCAATACCTGACCCAAAATGGTTTATGAAACTACTGTTATGCTTCCATGCACAATAGGACAATATGGGAAATCCCTCGGTTCTAGTCTAACTTCATGGCAAATACCGTGCAAACATCACAGGAGACATGGGTTGCCTCTCCGCAACACTGGCCAAACAGAGTTTCAAACGCTTGTGTTTGGGGAAGACCCATGCGGAGGACGAACAGTAACCAGAGGTTAGTGGTTCCAGATGAAGGGAGGCGAATACTCCCCCCTAAGGGTCAGCCGGCCTGTCCACCCTGTCTCAGCTGAACTCCAGCTGCCTGATGTAGCACAGATGCTAACATGGCTATAAATTGCAAGCTACCCAGATGGCCCCACGGACCTGCTGACCTACAATTGTTTATAAAGCCACAACAAATCCATTTAATTGCAGGAGACAGGCTTCACAAAATATTTTGGGTAAAAGTGAAACACAAAAATGTTCAGGTCTCGAGCAATTTCTTCCTGCCTACTTCAATAGTAATTTATGGTAACCCAAAAAAACAGAATGACCAAACTTTAAACTTGACATTCAGTGAGTAGCCAGCTCAGAACTAAAACAAGAAGGGAGAGCTGTAGAGACTTTCTTTGAGTTCCTTCATTGCAAGCCGTTGTCATGGCAACACTGTACTTAAACGTGCAGCACTCTCCGAGCAACAAAAGCAGCCATTTTAGACACACATACAGAAAAAATCAGAAAAACAGGATGACTTCTCTGGATTTGATGGTTAGAGGTTAGAAGTTAGAAGACTAATTGTCTTAGGGTTGAGCAAAGACCGAACATTTGTCATGATTACTATAATTGCCTACATCAAATTACTGTTTCTATGTGCCAGAAATCAATTTAGCATCAGCACAGGTAATCAAAGCACAGGTATTTATGCACCGTGTGAAGGTAGAGTGAAAAGACATAGTCTTCAAACACTGCTCTGTGTTAAACATGAACAGAATGTGTATACCTGTTATTCCAAATTTAACATAATTTGACCTGAAACAAAAAAAAACATATGTTATGAGATTCAGCTCCATGCTGTAATAGCTTTCCTGTGAAAGCCCCCTAAATGAGGAAATGCAAATAAGATGGAGTACATGCATGCAGATTAGAGAGGGCACCACAAAGGGTCATCTTAGTCTTATATTTTTCTTTCATTCACCCAATACAATTATAATCCCCCCCCAAACACACAAGCACACACACACACGCACAACCATGTATAGGTTCCCCCAATGTTTCCCGTGGCATCAGCATGCACAAGTTAATTACACTCCCACCTCAAACAAAAGCTTCAAAAACGAAACAGGCCATATAGGAAAACCTATCAAATTAAACTAACTTTAATTAAATAAGATATGGCACATTGTGTGTCCTGTAAGTCAAAACAGTCTCATGGACATACTTCCAGCAGCACTATTGACAGTAGTTGGTAAACTTGTTGTAAAACATTTCATAATGCATCACTGACAGACTAGAATTTTTAATTATGATAAATATATAGTCAGAAAAACAGAACTAATGCCACAGTTAGGAGGCGCAATAGGCCGGAGTGAGATCAGCTGGGGTGGTATAGAGTGAGAGGGGACATGAGGAAGCATGACCTCCCTATCATAATGACTCCCACATTGCAGCCGTCCCTTTCTCGCCGCCGGCGTGTGCTCCACCCTCCTTTCTCATTCCAAGAAAACATGCAGAGGGGAAAGCAAGACGGAAAACAGAGCCCTTTGACTATCTGTTGCGCACGCCGTTCGCAAGCACAAGCTATCTGTTTAACAGATTCTTATGCACTTACACTACTTTGTTAACTGCGCTAACAATGTCAATGCAAATGAAAATGTGAGTTGTCTTTATTGGTAAAGCGGAGGTGTTCAAACATATAGGGTACATTAAGTTTAATAAAGGAACCCAAAATAAAAAAGGCTATACAGTATTACACAGAATGCTACTTTAATGTGAGAACAGTTTGGACACCATTTCGAGAAAAATATCAACGGAAGAGTTGGGCCTGGTTAACCCAATAAATAGCCTACATGGCGTCAGTTTTTTATAGCCTAGTCCTTATAACCGCAGACTCCCGATTGCACTTGCACTAAATATTATTGATTTATTTATTGTTATCTGGGACTATTATTATTGTTGTTGTTGTTGTTTACAGATAATTACACTGGGGTATAGTGAGTGTTAAAAGCTGATGTAATGCACAAAAACAGAATAATGTAACTCACACAAGAGGTAAACGTAGGCTACCAATGAAGAAACTACTGTAGCCCACAGTTATGCCAGGCTACGATGAAATTTACAGGGGAGACCGGGTACAATTATAACAAGGGGCAGTTGCACCTTGCTTCATTTCTCAGCTCAACTCCACCGTATGTGAGGAAACTCACAGACAACATGTGATGGCACAAGCATGCTATGTTCAAATTCTCATCTTGTCTCAATCTCTGTCAAAAGTTATAAACAAATGTCGTTTTGTGGGGTACATTTGTAAAAACTTTTGACTGTACAATTGATGCATTTTGACAGGAACACAAGAAACAAGTGGTTTTGATCAATGATGATTATTAGCTACATAAGTTACAATGTGTAATATTGCAATTATCTTATCAAACATTAGAAGAGGTCGTCT
This sequence comes from Clupea harengus, assembly GCF_900700415.2. Taxonomy (NCBI): domain Eukaryota; kingdom Metazoa; phylum Chordata; class Actinopteri; order Clupeiformes; family Clupeidae; genus Clupea; species Clupea harengus. The sequence continues at coordinate 3,292,317 of NC_045172.1, read as the reverse complement.
GGGGACAAATATAACACGAATGACATACAATCTGTTGCAACAAGGGTAGCTAGCAAGTGAAATAGGCTAGCCACTTTCGCGAAAATGTGACACCCTTAGTTTTGTAAGCGACTATCTCATTGGCATTTTGACCAAGCACTGAAAAGACTACGATTTACGGGAAACTCCTTATCCACTACTATTTTGGACAATAATGCATACTAATGCATGGCTGTTGCCTCAAATTTGACTTTACTCCTTCAGACCGGGGCAGTTATAACAAATATATCACTGCATTTAGCTTACAGTTAGAGAAAAAGTAAGGCACGTGTGCTTGAATTACTGAAGTTAACATAGACGAGAGATATATGTTACATGTGTTGAAATGTTTTACCACAAAACAACATACAGCATAAAACAAAACGTGTTACAGCTGAACCCGGTCTCTCCTATGCTACGTCGCACCATATTATAACTGCAAAAACATTTGAGTTTGACATAAAGATTTTAAAAGGTTTTGCATGGTTTGATATTCAGCCCACATTAGATAAATGAAAGAGGTCTAGAGTAGCCGATAAGACAAACTGACGTTATATAGGCTAGCCACATAAAAACAAGTGACATATCCTACTTTATCTTACCCTGTTTTGTTTGAATGCCCGGCACAGTCATACGCAGTCTTCAATAAATCTTCATTTATGGCGAACAACTCTATTTTCTAAGTGCTATAGTCCATAGCAGTTAGATTATAATTTGCTGTATTGGGCAATGTGAAGCTTTCCCAACAGAAATGGACTGGGCTGTTTAATTGGCTCCGGCAGATAAACCATACCCATTTACCGCAGAAAACTTCAAGCTCATCATTCTCTGTAAGACACGGGGTCCAATGACAGCATCGTTGTGTTCGCGTTCCTCCTACTTTCCGTTACCACGACTGGGTTGCGTGCGTGAGAGGGTAGAACATCTAAATGATTACGTGACTCGACTCTAAAATCTTCAATTACTGATTGTTTGTTGTTTACTTTGTCACGTATCACGTTTTCACATACTACATACATAACTATTAACGCGCCTCAATTTCAAACCACATGCACAACCAATCGTTAGTCTATACCGTCAGGTCAGTGCCTTTTGTTAAAGTCGTTGTCAAGAAATGTGCTTGAATTGATGGACACTAGAGACTGTCGATTGCCTGTCTCTTGATAGTATGTGTCTCACAGCATATCTGTCTTTGTTCTCAGCTAATCCTACAAAAGTTGCCCCTAACACTCCCAACATGGTGGCAGTATGACAGTGACGGACCAAAGAATTTTGACCCTCCTGTCAAACGCAATTGAAAACGCCTTCTGTTCAGTCTGCTGTTCAGATCTCAACTCTGATGGAGTTAAACACTGGTGCCTCTGTCATTGATGTCTTAATCAAGCAAACTGACAGACGAACAAAGAGGCACGGACCAAGTCAAAGTTCTCTGTCCCCGAACTCGCCCTTAGCAATAGAGAGGAATGCGTCTGAACAGACAGTCCTCCCTGCTATGAAGATCCTCTGATACCAGCCTCTGAATGCAGTATTGTTTCGATGAAGATCCAAAAGGCAGACGGTGCACCATGTTGACCCCCGAAAACCCAGCATGAAAGGTGGGAGACCAGCACTAGACTATTGAGTTTTAACACCAACGAAAGTCCAACCAACCAAATCACAACATAAACCCCCCTCCAAATATTATTGAGCTGAAGCTCAGTCAAAGACAAATTCATTCTTAATTTAATTTTTTTGTTGATAATGGTCTTGTGCTCCAGGGACTTAGAATGTCATGCTATTAAGAAGCTTGGCCTGTTACTTTTAAAAGTTGAAAGGCTGAAAATATCAGGTTTCAGGTTCATCAGGTTTTTGAAAGTATATGAAACAAAATTGAAATTCAGCATTTTTTTGACATTATTAACATAATCCTATTACTTAATTTCTTAATCCTAATCAGAGTAAGTGTAATGATGAATGATTTCGTGCTACAAATTCAGTTGTCAAGATCACCAAGGACAATACAGTTGGGTTTCAATGACAGTTTCCTTTATGCATATGCTATGAATTTGTATTTGATCTCTGCATTCACATGAAATATTAATTAAGTATGTTCCCTGTCTTGTGATAATCCTTTGTTCATTCTCTCCCAATAAGAGTCAACAACAGAAAAGTATTGTGCATTTCTGTACCTGTGGTCTTCACATATATTCAGTGCCCCTCAAGTTCTTTGAAGGTCTCTTTCAAGATGAACATTTTATACCGAGGACAAAACGGGTTCTTCCACAGGGCGATGGCAGGGGTATCTATTTTCCCTCTCAGCCCCACACTGCCATCTACTGAGTAAATTGGGGTCTAACAACTTAAATGTCTACTCACATCCTTGCCCAGTAGTAATGAATTCTACAGGAGCCATGATCAGGTCAACAGTCAGATTATTGTTCAACGCAATCACATTTATTGGCCTTTTTCTATGCACAGTTACTAAGCAGCCAGTTGACCTGGCAAATGGTTCAGATTTACAATGAGATTTCCACAATGTGTACTAAAAAATAAATACAAGAACGAAAGTGTAGCACAAGCTCAAAAATATACAAAGGCTTGGAATAATGTAAACTTTTGAAAACTTGTCTCAACTCTTCTTTTCTTATTATTTTTCTTTTTAATCATTTCAATATTTTTTCAATTATTTTTTTGACGTTTTTGTAACAAAAGCAACATTTTCCCAACAGTTTAAAAAGAATATATGTACAGGTTTTTTTTTTTTTTTTTTACAAAAATACAAAAATGGATGCAAATCTGTTTAAGTGGAGCTTTCAACCTGAATGAGATGTGTCTTAGCCAGTCCGCTACACTGTGGCCCTCATGGTTTCTTTTGTTGCCTTTTATTATTTCATATGTCTGTCTCACATCTGTACATACCCTTTGGCAAACATAAGAACTGTGCTTTTCCATTCACACACCATGAAGATGCAATGCATCATGAAATGTTTTTTTTTTTAAAAACAACACAGGAACAGTCTAAGGTGATTCTTCACATGATCACTAACTTCAAGATACAGCAAGGAAAAAAGACCAAAAATATATGAATGCGTTTCTCAGTAGAAATGTCAAAATGTCCACTGCTTAAGTGCCAACATGTTTCAGACAATGGAATGACATTTGATTATGAAGCAGAATTCCAACTCCAAGGTACCTTGAAAAACAGCGATGGTAAAAAAACACTCCTAAACTGAGGTGCCTCTTGTTCGGCACACAAAGATAAAAGACACGATGACAAAATTGTCTGAGATCTCATGTTATGTTAAGACATTGCACTGAGACACGTAATAAAAATCAAGTGTCCAGTAAGTTGTTCCCTTTTTTAAAATGTTCTAAAACATTTGTAAAAAAGCATGAACAGTTGCAACATGAGTGCTGTTCCTCTTGGAGCACAGTTAGTTCTAGTGGTTTGGGAGAAAAATCAAACAAATCCTCAAACAGATATGGCTACAGTGCTACAATATCAGGTCTATCCAGAGATCACTAGTGTTGCAGGTGAGTTTATGAGTGCCTTATATAGTCAGCACAGCAAGGTGAGCACTATCGTTTGCAACTCATGTAGGGTGAAACATACAGGAGTGATTTCTCAATGGCAACAATGAAATACAATATGGCCAATAATATAGAATAAATTCAGAGCACCAAAAACATCTAACTAGAATTCAATAGCATACACAGTAGCTTATTTTTTAAAGATTGTAAATTACAGCTACTTTCAAAAAGGTTCTTAGTAGTTTTTTTTTTTTTACTGTAACACAGCTGTGTTGATATATCCTCTCATATCAAATATCTTCAACCAGCATTAATTTAAATAAAGATTTATTGTCATTCTTTCTATCTTTATTAACAAAATAATTCTCTGGATTAAAATATCCCATAATTAAAAATATTTTCTATTTACCGTATTGTCAGCATTTAACAGCTTCAATAGATTTGAATAGTCCTATATGTATGAGCCCAAGATCAAACACTACAGTGTGTTCTTTACACAAAATTGAGAAATCAATGATCCATATTCTCTTTTTGTTTGTTTTTTCTCAAAGTAACAAAAATAAATAAAGACATCTAAACCATTGACTACTGTAATTACATAAGAGAGAAGACAGGTGAAAAGCATAACAGGGGACCTTGTTCCTTCCCCTGACCGTTTCCTTACGAACGAGAACATATTTTAGCCGCAATCCATTCGTTCTAGCACAGCTGTACGTTATAAAACTATCATCCGAGCTCAGCCAAGACATAGAGTGCATGGCACTTTAGCAACAGTCCTCTGACTGGTAAGGGTATACTCGTGAGTCATGGGTGAAACAACCACTGCTATTGAGCTGGGAACAAATATGGGGTGTGGAGGGGGAGGGGGAGGGGGAGGGGGGGCACGGGGTTATGCAACAGCGTGTATGTATGAGAGGAAGGGATGCAGAACAAATGCACATCAGAGATCACACACCGAGGCCAACCCTATCCTGTGCTTCACACATTTCTCCTAAGTGTTGTATCACCATTTGTTTTCCGACTGTCACCTAGAGCTACTACAAGTAGTATACGTACACGCACACGTACACTTGTATACGTACCATGTGCACCTTTTCTTCGACATGCTACGATTCACTACTGAGGATTCAACAGTGCCTCGTTAGATTGTCTGGTTGATCACCCACTGATAAAGCTCTGACTACGTTTACAATGGTACAACAAAAATCAAACATTTTTTTTCTACATTTATAGAACATACTCATTAAACAACTTCAAGTCATCTGGAAATATGATATTTTTTGTGTACTGGCAATGTTTGCCACTGGATAAGCTCCCTGTAATAATTCTCTAGTGCTATTGCAAGTTATGACAAATTGAAAAACACATGTAAAACAAAGATACAGTTTCAAAGTTTCTGTCCAGCAAAGGATGTGATAAATGCAAAATCGATTAAATTGTCAGCTCCCCCCGCCTCACTAGCACAGTGTAAGTTCAGCAGATCACACTATTTGTTTTTAGGTTATCGTATCAGTCATGACATGTTCACTCTCCTCCACTCCTCTCCACTCAGCCTCAAATTTACAGTAATTTCAATGCAACGGTATTCATAGAATACACCAAGGAATTTGCTCTACAGTTTTCCCCCAAAGATAGTCTTTTAAACAACATTTACTTTTAACATTGGCCTCTGCATTGGTAAGGTATGTATGCAGCGATTTCATATACCTGAAAACTTTGGACACACAATTATGTTATTTGTTTTATTCAAACAATAATTATTTTAAGGTAGTATGACCTATACGTTGGTGGGGGGTGGAAACCCAACTCAGGCTACAACTAAAAAGACTTTATCTACAGAATGCAGCCCTGTGACAAATCAGTAAGATACATTACCTTGCCTCACTGACAAGGATGATCTGCACCTTGACCTCAAGTCATTTCAAGTGTACGTTTCAATGGTATTTATAGTTAACTCATATTCATGAAATACATGATCTAGTGTGATCTTTTTAAGGTATACTGTATTATCCTCACCAAGTGCAAAGGAATTTTGGGTTTTAAATACCAGTCCTTTCAATCTCTTACCAAAAAAGCTCATGATAGAATGTGTACAGGAATCGTTAGGAGTCTATGCATCCCTCAGAGGATGTTAATAGTGTTATACTAGCAGTTCTTGGGCCTTTTTCCACTACCCTCTTATCACGATTAGAAACGCCAGGCTTCAGGTATCAAAACCCCCTTGCTCAAATCCAACATAAAAACACAGGTCTGTAGAGGAAGCTGGACATTCCACAATCGTGGATTCTGCTCTCAAAATGAAAGTTGCAGCATCGTTCTCAACCAGGCCCCAAATTGCATGTGTAGTTGTTCTGTAGTATTTTGCTTTACACAGATGTTCTGTGTAGAACAAAATATCACCTGTGGGAACTGTTAAAGGCAAAGGTAAGATTGTCCCAAGTACGCCTGCCTTTGACAGATATGTGTGTCTATGACAACAGAAAAATACTTCCCTTCTGTGGCACCACAGTGCATGTATACATTATATATAAGATGCACTAATTCTTCAGTTTTTTTTAAAACATAGTGGAAGTTAGTTGCCTTCATCTATTGTGTTGATGGAAATAGTTAAAATGATATCTAATTTGTAAATGTATCAGTTGATATAAAGAGGCTGATATACCAGTGAAACCTCCTGAAAGACCTATGTTGTTCCTCCAACGCAAGGAAAAGATGTGTTACATCCAAACAATTAAAAACTGCTCTGGAAGTTTTTACCTAATCCATAAAGAAATGTAAAGTTGTCTAGCACTCCGAATCCTTCTCTGGCCATGTTTTGATCATTTTCAGTTGATGTTTTAGATAATAAAAATGTTTCAGTTGAACACAGGATATTCCCACCTCTAAGTGTCCTCCAGGGCAAAGAGATATATGGGATAAGTAAAAAAACGGAGTCTGTGGTATGTATGACACAGTCTGTTTTCTGAGTCCTCTCATCATATTCTTCTTTTCGGTTTTCTTTGTTGAATTATATATTTTTTCTGTTGAGAGAATGTTTGTTTTATTTAAAAAAAAAATGGGTCTAAGAGGAGCGGTCGTCATGAGGACTTCCATCAGAGTTCTCAGTCTCCCCCTCCGAGATGGCCTGCATGGGTGCCGTGTAGAGCCGGCTGCGGGTGCTGTAGCGGCTGCTGTTGGCAGCGGGCGGGATGCGGGAGCGGCCCTGTCTGGAGGAGGCCGTCATCGCGAGGGCCTTGGGTGAGAAGCCCTCAGTGTCGGCTGTGGGGTATTGAGGACTGGGTAGCTGCTCTGGACCCGCGGGAGACTCCTGTTGGGGTGACGGGGGCTCCTCGGGCGGCTTGACCCCCTCCAGCAGAAGCTCGCCGGGGGACTTGGGTGCGATGGGGCTCTTGAGAATCTCCGTGGCTGACATGCGGTAGCTGGAGTCTGTGCGGCTGCCCTTCTTCAGCAGGAGCAGCTTGAACTCCTCGTTGGAGGTGCTGGACTTTTTGGCGCTACGGTAGATGGGGCCTGGAACTCGCTGGAGGCCGACGGGGAGTGGGGGGGCAGTGGGCGTGCTGGGGGACGTCACAGGAACGCTGATGGGGACGCTGACTGCTGGGGGACACACTCGACTCTTCACGCACAACTCCCCCGAGTCCTTGCGGCCCAGAACTTTCCTCTTGGACCTTAAACAATTATGAAGCCACCAGATTTAATCACATATTGATGTGTACATTAATATTTATCAACCAAAAATCAGTACATAAATACTTCAATATTACTTTAAACTGTCTGAAAGTCAGTACTGAAAGTACTGAAAAAAGCACAGAGTATGTCTATCATTTCATTCTCATCAATTAAACCAGATTCTAAGATTCTATATATGCACATCTGTGCACAGGTTTGCTCAGTGCTGGCCTACCACCCTCCATAGTGTTGATACCTACTGTATATTTAGCTAGCTAACACTACAGCATCAAAAGAGCTTAGCCAAGCTAACATTCCCATTGATCATGTTTAAAAAAAACAAAGCACAACAAAACACAATGTACAATGTAGCTAACACTAAAACTGTGAATTACTTCATCTGACAACACTACATGTACTACTACACTTACATTTGCCAGGTTCTAATGCTATCTAGTTATCTCGTTAACAACATGGTCTTACATCATCAGCAGTCATGAATGTGATCTGGAACGAGCTGCTGGGCCAACTAGGAGGCTCTGGGAAGTTTTCATTATATTTGTTTTATAGGTATAATTGTGGTTATGAAATTATGAGCTCTTGCCTTCTTAATTCAAATTTAGCATCTCCAATATTATAGTATTATATAATATTTTATGCTGGTATATATTATAATATTTTGCTGATTAGTTCATGACTGAGAGACTGTTTTAGATTTAGAGGGGTTGTAAGATTTGACTGGATGTGCCTAGAAGTTGATCCCATTTTCCAGTATACTAACCTGTGGATCATCGCAAACAGGTCCTCAGTTGTGCGCAGTCTGTTTGGTGATGGGAAAACACCGTCATCATCAGGTTTTGTGTCATCAGTCAATGGAGAGATGGAATTGTCACTGGGTGTAGACTCTGCAGGATGAAGTGGCATGTTAAAGTACGCTTGGATCAACTCGTTATTCATCACTCTCCTTTAAACACTGCATATCCAATGCCACATCGCTTTCAAATTCAGGATGTCATCCATTGCAACAACATAAGCAGTGTTTACACAGTAGGCACTCCTCACCTTTACTGAAGTAATCCTCTGTGTCTGGAGTTGAACCCTCATCTCGATTGTCCTGGTAGGCACTTCTGGCTTGAACACCTAATGATTCGCAGTCGCCCTCTCTGCTCCGTGCATCGCTGATTTCGTAAGTTTGCGATGCGTCGAATGGTCTGGCAGGCACTTTGTCGGGGCTGCTGAACAGTACAAAGTCACAGCTTGCTGTTGTTTCACTCTGAACAGGGGGGGACATGGTGCTGGTCAGGTACAGCGAAGAGGCTCCGGTGTCTGCCACCTCGTACTTGGATATCTGAGTGGGGGGTTCAAACTGGAGACTTCTGCTAGCCGTTGGGTGTCTTGAGCAGCCGAGTCCTCCTCTGTAGTCAGGCTCTTTCTGTGATTCATAGGCTGCTCCTGACTGAGGTATAAGGTCATCATCATCTCCCGTCACATCCACAGGAGTCCTGAAAGCTGTCATGGCCCAGTATGTGCCAGGCATGAGCCTCTGTTGCCTCTGCTTTTGTCGTGGTGGGGGCTCTGTGACTAAGGTGCTCTCTCCTGATGAGACCCTGGTATCACTTAACTCCTGAGATGGTGCATCATGGGACTTGTAGGCGGGAGGCCTAGTGGATTGTGTCTGTCTATTATCAGAGTACTGAGCAGGGAACTTGGGCCTAGCTGTGGTGTCCATGCTGGATTGCTCTTGTTCCCTTGTGCCAATGGAGCGCAACTGGACTGACCTCAGAACAGTGGGTGTGATAGCCAAGTGGGCTGGGCAGGCTGTATTTGGGTTTACATTAGCAGTGGTATTAATGCTGGCTGCAGCACTAGCAGCAGCAGCAGCAGCAGCAGCCCTAGCCTCAGCTGCTGCTGCCGCGGCCGCTGCTGCCCTCTGCTTGCTGTGGTGGAGGGTATGAATCCTGTAGGGTGGGGGCTTGGGGGGAGCGCTGTGAAGAGCACTTAGGTCGAGGTGAGTGGGAGGTGCAGCAGGCAGCTCAGGGTCCCATCTGGAGGAGTAGCTGGCGTCTCTGAAACTGAGGTGCTGCTGCTGAAGGGAAGCCAGAGAGGATTTCCTCTCGGGGACTTTGGGCTTTCTTTTGCCACTTGTTGGGGAGAGAGGGTTGGGGAAGAAGGCGGAGGGAAAGGAAGATGTTGGTGTTTCTGATTGGCTGGAGTAGCCACTGGAAGGAGAGGCCAAGCCTGCTAACTTTTCGGGGGATGAGAGCTTGAAGTCATTTTCTGCAGGGGGATGAGACGGTGACATGGTCTTGGAATTCGGACGCAAGGTCTGGGACTCTGAGGTCTCTGGTGACTTGATGCATTCTATAACAGTTGTACCCGTAGCTGTGCTGGAGTTGGACATGGGCCGATAGTGGTCATTGGACCTCAGGTCATTAAGGAGCCAGAGGTCTGCATAGTCGGACTGCACGGCCCCTTCATCCTTGAAGGAGTGTGTGTCACTGGAACAGAATGGAGATGCGTCGTCCACCTCTCTTGAACTTTCAACTCCCCAAGCACCTAAGGGCTCAGTCTCGAGGCCCAAAATCTCTGACTGACCCATGGAACCAGCCAGATCCAGCTTCATTTCCCTGGAAGACAACGACAGGGGCTGGTCACTAATCAGTGTCTTTGGTTCACTCTGGTCCGGTGCTTCCATACAGCTGGTTTCCTTCAGTGATGAACTCCGTTTTGGTGGGGGTGGCTTCGCCTTTGGCTTTCTTAGGGCGAGACATTGCCTTCCAAGTGACCTGGTGCCTCTGTAGTCTGACTGAGTATAACCACCGTCGCTGGGCCCCATGTTTGTCCCTGGGCCACAGTCAGCTGCATAGTTATAGACATAGCTCCTGCTTTCCTTAAGACCACAATCAAAGTGCATCGAGGTGTAGAGACCTTCTGTATCCGTATAGTGCAAGTTCGTACCCCCTGTTTCCCCAGAAGTTTTCCCACTGAAGCCCTCATAGGTGGCTCTGTAGCCTGGACACGCCAAGCCGCCCTGGTCCTCCCTGGACCGTTTAGGGCTGAAATCCTGTGGACACGGTTGATCCTGCTCTGCCTGGTCTTGCGCATAGTTCCACTCGCCCTCGCTGGCTGTGCTCACCCCCGCATCATCCATCTGGTCAGTGGCAGAGGACGTGAAGGAGCTGGACCGGTGGCCCTGAGTCTGGGCTCGGTCACTCTGATAGGGGTCGATTATAAAGCCGGTGGTGTCGTCGATGATGTGGGGGGCCGTGTTGAGTGAGAGCTCTGAGTCACAGTGGGACGAGCCCGTCAGAGGGGGGGAGGAGGCAGGAGGGAGGGTTTCAGACGTCTGCGAAGGACAGGTGGAGCTGCTGCCGCTCCAGTTGCCGCTGGAGGACTGGTGGTCCTCTTTGTGGTCAATCTGGCCCCCTAGCACCCCCGTCGTGGACATAGAGTGGATCGGGCTGCTGAAAGTGTCTGAGCTGGAGGAGATCTCACAGCTACCCATGTCTGCCTTGCGTGGGAGCCGCGAGCGACCTCGCTCTATCCAGCCGTGGTCAGGACTACCAACCCTTGTCACGCCACGCTTCAGGCTACCCAGCTGCAACTCTGGCACAGCCTGGTCATCCGTGCTCTCTTCTTCATCCTTGAGGATGTGCTGGCCAGGCACAGGAAGGAAATCCTCCCCCTCGTAAGGGGAAAGCTCTTCATCATCATCATCATCATCATCATCATCATCGTCATCCTCATCGTCTTCCTCGTCGTCCTCATCGCTGTCATCCTCTACCTCATCCCGGATACGCCCACCTTCTCGTGGCAGACTTCGGGAACGCAGGCGCCCCCCGGAGGTGGAGGTGTACATGGCGTCGGAGCGGTCGGGCAGGGAGGAGATGTTCCCGGTGGAGTGGGACAACGAGGCCGGAATGCCTTGGCCACGCTGGGCACGGATGCGGCGGCGAGAGGGTGCGGCGATCAGGCAGTCGTCCGTCTGGCAGCCGGAGTCCTTGGTGTTGTGGCGGCTGCAGATCGAGAGCTCATCGTGGCACAGAGACAGCTGTTGGTTGCCGTGGATGATCACCGTTCTTTCTCTGGCAACAGGAGATTCATCAGAATCTGGAAAACAGGAAATTCAAACTTCACTGAACATGATATCAGCATTACTTGTCTGGGTCTTTTTAATTGAGCCTGAAGAATTTAGAGCTCTAATGGGTTCATTATTTTGTATCTACTGTAAATATACTGTATGTGTGTGTGTATGTCTGTGTGTATGTGTGTGTCTGTGTGTGTGTCTTGCCTGGTTCTTCCTGTTTACAGAGACCTTATTGAGTCATACATTTTTAAATGACAGGCACAGGGCCAGTTTCCCAGACAGGGATTAACAGACAGAGTCTTGGATTGAATTGCATTTTGAACGGAGATTCAGCATTTAAAGTCAAATTTAATCCCAGACAACAGCTTAATCTCTGCCCAGGAGAGAGTCCCATAATGTTTTAGTCTATTGCACAACATGACTTTTTTTTCCAAAACCACATGCTACTTCTGCCCCTACTGTCACCCTCCATGAAGCAGAGCCAGACAGGCAGGCTGAGTGAGGCGGCCATACCCATGTCTTGTTGCACTCGTCGGGGAATGCCTGTGATGGTTTTCCTCCGTCTCAGTTTTCTTCGTCGCTGGAGAACTGACTGCGAGTGAACAAGCGAGCAGCGGGCACTGGCTTCACGGTCAAAGCCCATTCCTGTGGAGAACAACATGCCACTACTGAACCCCAAAACAAACTCCTGTTGTTATATCACTAACAGCTCATTTTACTAATTTAACTCAAACTCCTGTTGTTATATCACTAACAGCTCATTTTACTCATTTAACCCAAACTCCTGTTGTTATATCACTAACAGCTCATTTTACTCATTTAACCCAAACTCCTGTTGTTATATCAGTAACAGCTCATTTTACTCATTTAACTCTTCCAGTCCTTGTACCGTGTCTAAAACCTGTTATGAGTGAAACAAATTACTATGTTAATAATATATGGAGATATATGGAGATATATACTGTATATATATCTATATCCATCTATATCTTCATATATATATGAACAGCAATATGAGGAGAAGATGGTACAAATCTACAACCAGTCTACGTATATAGTCCTAAATGAATAATGAAAACTCATTGCACATCAGTAGTTCCAGAGTGCGATGGAGGTTTACCAGAAACATTGATGGGGATGATGCAGGAGTTGACGACGTGTGAATCATTCTTCTTCCTCTCCTCCGGAGTGGGCAGAGGCAGTGCCTTAGACCAGTTGGTCTTCTTGTCCAGGGTGGAGGGGACGTTAAGCACCGGACACTTGGGCCTGCGCCCTAGGGTCGTGACCTCTGGGTCTTTCTCTGTGGCAGGGGCCGCCTGGGGCAGAGAGAGAGAGAGAAAACTGTTTAGTTGAAGAGGAACATCTTCATCATTTGTTTCAGTCTTATTGAGCAGTTCAAAGAAAAGTTGTTTTCCTGTTACTGGTCAAAAGTAACATATTTTTAAAGTGAGTTCGGAGTATGTATAATAAGAAAAGTTTACAATTATATAAATAAGTATTTGGTGGCACTGAGGAATGTGATATGTTAAAAGCTGCTGAAGGAAAATACTGATATCCTCAGGGAAGCCGATTGACAGCATTTTGGCTAGCCTCCATTCTCAATGTGCCAATTGACGTGTTAAGCATTATAGAGTAAGCAGTGACATGCTTTTTTCAAACTAGGACTTTCAATCTCTATAAAAGCTGTTACTCTGCAGCTGCCATTCCCATAAAACACTGTGGGTTTTTCATTTGGATATAAAGTTCAGTTGAGACTAGTTCTGGCTTGAGAGAGAGAGGAGGAAAGCAAGAGAGAGAGAGAGAGAGAGGGAAGAAAGAAAGAAAGAAAAACGAGAGAGGGAGTATGAGAGAATGAAAAGGGGTGTAAAAGCAGTTTGGCAGAATGCCAGGTTTGAATTTTGTCACTGGCTCTCGTCCAGAAGCTATTCCATTAGAGCATAAAGATGCAGAGCAGACTGAAGTGAAGCACAAGAGTGTCATTCATGAAGTCTGAGGCGGCGACAGAGAAGGGCAGAAAGTCACTTTGCTCTCGAGGGTAATAAAACAACTTTAAATGGAAATCTGGGGAAAGCTCTGTGTCTGTCTTTTCTCAGAAATCACAGCAGTGCTCAAGGGTAGCCATTCACTATGGAGACCTCTGCTCCCACGGCAACCGCAAAGTCTTCTGACAATTAGATGAAAGCTTATATATTTAAATGAGACTTTATCACTGTACCACAGCAGAGTGTCAAAGTTATTTTCTTCAAATGGTAAAGATCTTTTCTTACAACTATGTCACCAAAGACTTTCAAACTACCTACATCTGACACATAGGTATCACTATTGAAAAGAATAAATTATCAGGTTTGGGGTGAATCCACCATCACTATCACCTAAGAAAGACTTGAAGGAAAAGAAAGGAAGGAGATAGAAAATTAGTAATGAAATTATTCCAGGAAAAGAAACAACATTCAAAGAGCAGCGGCAGCAGGAAAGGAACACCTAGAATAAAAAAGAGGGAGAAAAGAGAAAAAGATGGAAGGAACAAACGACAGTGAAGGGCCGGAGGAAGAATATACCTTTCTGCTCCAGGGGATGAAGAAACAACACGCTGTGGGGGATGAGGGGCGGGTTCGGGCAAACTACAAACACAAACAGTATACAAAACAAATCAAAATGGAGGGATGTTGTTTTAGGAAATAAAATCACAGAATAACAAAAAAAAACACACAATGATGAATGAGTGGAAGGAGGAAGGAACCAGCATCAACCAGCAGGTTGAGACGGCACTGAGATCCTGTTGACCTAAGGAAGTCAAACAAATAATGAGTTGTTTACAGATGATTGATTGGGATTTGTTGGTTTTCCCATTCACAACACGCTGTGGAAAAGTTATTGTATGGTTAGATGTGGCTGAACAGCTGCCTGATGTTTTGCCTGGAGAAAGTTTCCTGACCATTTGTTGCTTTTGTGGATTCTGTTGGCAGGAGAGTCCTAAACGGAGGATCTTCTACCTTGAGTAAACATGTTTAGAACATAACGCAATAGAAGGGCCTATTTGAGTTACAGTGAGATCATCCTTGATTGTAAGTTTACCTTTCTTGGTATTGGCTGAAACTCTGTTTCTCTTGCAGGTCTCTCCTGCAGCATTATTGGGAAAATATGCACCATCAGATATATACACACATAAACAGACATATACATAAGATATATACACACATATACAGACATATACATCAGATATATACACATATATACAGACATATACATCACATATAAACACACCACTCAAAGACTTTACCAATTATGGGATGGTCTCATGCACTATAATCTCAAAAAACATGCCATAGAGAAATGTATGCAAACACAAATGAATAATGTATCTGAATAGCATTTGCTTTTGTACTGAACGAGTATGCCATGCTGATTGGCATGCAGTCCAATGAATATTAATAAAATAGAAATAAAATTACAAAAAAATGCAATGTATACAAATAAAAAAATACAATCGAAATGAAATCAAATAAAATGCAATGTAAACAAATAACAAAAATACAATAGAAATAAAATGGAAAAATGACTATAACATAAATCATACCATAATTTACAATTGACTGAAATATGAACTGTTACAATGATGCTGTTCTTGCAGGTAAAATGAACAGTAGTTACCTTTCTCTGTATGGTCTGAATCTCAGACTCTTTCACTGTCCTTTCCTACTCAGATGTAAATTACAATACAGAAGAAAGAATATAGGGTATTGATAAACTGGGACCAAAGCTCTTGACATTACAACTTTAACTACCACCAGAAGTCATTCAATCATCAATTACACGTGCTATTAATAAGTATTAACACACATTAACACACATTCACACACACAAACACACACGCCTACCTGTCTTGGTATATACTGATATTCACACACTCTAGTGCAGTAGTACAGCCTACCTGTCTTGATATGTACTGATATTCTACCTCTCTGCCTACCCTCTCCTGATGTTGAATGAACATTCATTTAGCCCACGTGATAGCAGTTTAAATTATGCATCATTTCAGTTTTAGAGTTCATGTCAATCACATATTAGATTTGTTGTGGCCGCACAGGTATTAGCTGTAAGGTTAATTGTTGTGAATAGCGGTAGTGACTCCAGATCAAGGGGCCTTGTCAGTTTTCAATTGACAGCACTAATAGTGATAATGCACTGGAAGTGTTCCAGCAGTAACAACAGGGCAGTTAATAATACAAAATAAGATGCTGCTGTAACAGCTATAACAGAAGCATCTATATGTTCAAAACATGATGTTTGAATCAATGTATTAAATGTATTCAAATAAAAGTATGAAATAAAAGTAGCTGAAGGATTACCGTGCGCGTGTGCTTGCCCCTCTGCTCCTTGTGCCTGAGGGCGCGCGGCGAAGGGTAGGTGGGCATAGGGGGCGCCACTGAGATGGAGATGGTCACCTGATGGCGCTCCCGGCTGGTGGACCTTTGGCGCTGCTGTTGGTCTGTAACAAACACACACACACACACACACACACACACACACACACACACAGTGTGCATGTTAATGTTTTGTGTCTCTCATGAACTCAGATATCAAGTGTAACCTGTATGTAACATGCAATATACAATATGGAGGACATTTTGAATGAGTGCGGATTTTTCAAACAAATTTAATCAGTTAGAATGACATAAAATTGAATACATTTAATATAATAACTTCTATATTATTTTAAATAACAATCCCATTTAATCTGAACTGTGTTTGTGGTAGTTGAAATGGGTGGGTCAGCATTGCTCCATTTGTACACAAGGGGGCAGTGTGAGCAGCATTATCTTCAAAGCCAGGCAGTCATAAGGAAGAGGCAGAGAGGAGGTTTCCTCTGACAATGTTACCAATTTACTGATGCTAGAACAGTTTTAGTGTTTGGTATTTACATACTATACAGTGTGAAATAAAGGCAAAGAATGCTGACTGTAGTTCACTTACAACTACACTTTTAGTAGAACAGCCATACGTAACGTACGTAATACGTTACTGTCTCGCAAATGTGGGCCAAATAGTTATGTAAATAACCTTATTCGATAAGCATCCAAATCTAGAGCCACAATGTACATTTCTGTCCAAATACAATGTGTAGGACAACAATTCACCCATTACATCAACACAGACACTTAAAAGCTACTTCATCTTAACCGCACAACCTAATTAGTGTACAGGATTTGAGGTGTAACCATTGCCTGTGACTGCTTGAAGTGTACCTGGCTGAGTGTACGTGTGTGTGTGTGTGTGTGTGTGTGTGTGCGTGTGCGTGTGCGTGTGCGTGTGCGTGTGCGTGTGCGTGTGCGTGTGCGTGTGCGTGTGCGTGCGCGTGCGTGTGCATGTGTGTGTGTTTAGGTGGGCACCTCTGTGAAGAGCCCGCAGGTTCTGCTTGGCATGGCGGTGGAGGTCCTCCACGCAGGATGGCCGTGAGGACGGGTGGAACACATTGTGCTGTTGGTGCCAGGGGGCCAGGTAGTGCGACGTCAGCTTACTCTCCACATCCAGGTTAGACACAGCTGCAGCGGGGAAAGGGAGGAGAGAGTTGGTGATAATGGACTGGAGGAGAGTCACTGTTTTACCATTGAGTTCACTAAACCAGGCTATTACAATATCAGGTCCACACAAACTTTAAGCAGGTAGCCAATTCCGCACAAAGTCAAGTCACTTCACAAAGAAATGTAGCGTGTCTATTGGTTGTAGACACTGGGTAATATTGAGAAACGAGTTCTGTGGACTATATCCTTTGCTTCATTTCTTTTTCAGTGCTGCATTGCAAGGTTGTCAGAGTTCAAATGTACCTATGTGTCAAAGAGTACGCAAGCCTGAGGTTCCAGATCAAACTCTGATAGTCCAGCCAAGGGTAAGTGTAAGGTGGCAAGGGCGTTATTTGGACGAGTCATATGAGGTCAGATAAACAGACGGAAGCAGGCAGGTGTGACGACTCAGCAGATATCCAGAGAAAGTGAAAGGCGCTCGAGATGACAATCCCTTTTTGTCTTATGTTATGAAAGAGTCTATATGTTAAGTCAAGTGATTCGGATTAAAATGATCAACGGACAGCATGAAAATACGCTGGAAAGTATCGATATCTAAATATCAGAAAAGCAATGAAACAGAGCAATGCTGTTGGTCCTAGATCATCAAATCTCTCCACTATGGCACCAAATCATTATCATATACAAGCATCATGCCTAAATGACCCACATCAACACAGCTGCAGTGTGTTCTCTGGGATAGGCATCAACGACAGACAGAGGGAGTATTGATTCGGCTTCTGGGAGATGGAGGAAGATAGAGAGGAGCCTTATCCCATCTTTTTTCATCTCTTCCTCTCTCCTGGTCTCTCTGTTGCGCGGCATCTGTCCATTAGCATTCCGCTCGGGGTGCTTCCCCTGAAGAACCCACAGTCGTCTGTATCCAAGCAACCCATCATATTTCATTTACAGTGAGTTTCTCCATCTCTATCAGAGGGTAATTACCAGCTATGAGCTATAAGATATGTTTTTTTACCGCCCCCGAACTCTCCATTCTCACCAAGCAATGTGTGGAACCAAAGATGGCTCGGGAGGATGTTTGAGCAATGCATGATGGGAACATGCCGTGCTTTACATTGAGGGAGATAATCTGGCTAGAAAGGCCAACTTCATACAGTTTATTTGTTTTTTTGTACAGCTAGGGTTAGGGTTTGCTGCGTAAATCTTAAATCTTAAATGAAAAGAAACAAAAAAAGGCCACACAACCGCAGATGTCACACCTCTATGCACATAACATAAAACATTTAGGGGGAGACAGTCCGCTGCCTCTTGTCAGCTGGCTCCATCTCTGCAGTATGGTACTGTGTGATGTGGTATTGGCAGCTAATATGAAAGGCCTGAGAGCCAACAGTCTGTTGCCCCTCACACTGTCACTGTTTACACACACTGTCTCTTCCATCTAGCGACGCGACTGAGAGCTCGCACAGAACAAATCTCATCCTCCCCATGCCTGAATGAGCAGGCAATGTGTTCCATTTAGCTGTAGGACTGTGAACTAGCCTGGCCTGCGATGGGAGTCCTTGTGTGGCTTTTCCAGGCCTATAAACATCAGAGATGATGACAGGGGCTGATAGGACTCCCGGCAGCCAAAAACCTCCTGTCTTGAGATGTTGGTGAGCTCATGCAGAGTTTTGAACCTGGTTAAAAACCTGACACCCATCCTCAGACGGTGACCCGGCTACGAGACAATAGCCAGGTCACCCGCCGTGGCTGAGGCCACCGTGTCCTATCTGACACCGCCACCATTTATCAGCATGGGCCCTGACCACAAGCAGAGGTGACTCACCCATGACGGCGTACACAAAGAGACACACACCACCGCGGAGGACTCCCACAGCTCAGGTTACACAGCGCCCCCGGTGCGTGTGAACGCGCGTGTGAGAGAGAGTCCCTGTTCGCAAAAAACTTCAAAGGATCAAACGCTAGCAGTACTGAGCTGGTATACAATGGATAGCAACTACTTTGGGATTTATAATTCATATTCATTCACTGAAAAACAAAACATATTGTATACCATATTGTACCTATGTATTATTCAAGTAAGACAAGCTTTTACGTGAAGAGTCCCTTTCCATTCTCTGCCTAAGTACAATCACTGCAGTAGGTTCCAAAGACAGGACAGGATGCTGCAAACTCAGGTGTGAATGATGGTGATGGTGAATGAGGTGCAAACTCAGGTGTAAATGATGGTTTGTGGTCGAGTGAGCTGAGGGGACAGGAGGAGCATCTGGATCTGCACACTAATTCACACGTGCACAATTCAAATAGACACGGGCCAGTGGAGCAATACAGATGGGTACAGTGCAGTGTGCAGCTCAGTCTGCATGCACACCTATGCATGCCTGCATGAACACACAGGTTCATTCACTCAGTCACTCACTAACACACGTCACTGACACGCGCACACACACACGCACACACACACACACACACAGACACACGCACGCACGCGCGCGCGCACACACACACGCACGCACGCACGCACGCACGCACGCACGCACGCACGCACGCACACACACACACACACACACACACACACAAACAAAGAGAGATACTGCAATAACGAAGGCATCACATCTAAGGTGCATTATTTCAACTGTTACTCAGCAACACTTCCACCCTTGAATTCATCTTTGCGTCATCAAGAAACATCAGAGAGCATCAGAGAGAGAGAGAGAAAAGAGAGAGAGAGAGTCTCGCTACACATGTGACCTCCACTGCACTACCCCCCCCCCCCCCCCCCCCGAAGGCTCTTGCACAGCACAAAAGCATACCTTCTCAGAGTTCCATGAGTCTCGTGTCCAATATATGTGCACTGCACACCGTTCACTTTATTGCATGCCTTGGTTAACAGCTTCTAACCCTAACTAAGCTGCAAGATGCAGAGTGCTGCTCAAGGGGGTGCAGGGGTTCAACATGGTCCTAGCCTCTGCAGAGGGGCCAAGACGCAACTGCTGCTGGTATCAAATGCCAAATGTCGCTTTGGTTGTTTCCGGAAGAATGCCACCTTTGCATGTGGTGAGAGGCTGCACCAAAAGCATCCGCAGTAACCCCCAGGTCAGTTCCCACACACCCAGGTCTCCTCATCTTAAATATAGATGCCCTACCTGCAGTGTCCTCCCGCCGCCTCACACTTCTGCTCCTCTTCCTCTGGTGCAGGCGGCGGGCGGGAAGCTTCCTCTGCGAGTTGCCCATCTCTCCCTGGGCCGGCTACCACCGCCGCAGCACGCTCACCGCCGCACGCTCACCGCCGCCGCACGCTCACCGCGCCAGAGACAGTCTGAGCCAGGAGGGCAGGGTGGGAGGAGAGCTCAGCGTTTGGGTCCTGACGTTTTCACTCAGTCCTTCCCTTTATCTCTCTGTCTTTCCCCCCTCTCTCTCTCTCGCTCTCGCTCTCTCTCTCTCTCTCTCCTCTGTGCCTCCTGCAGGTGCCTTGTCAGCAATGTGAATCAAGCTTGGTATGGCTGCCAACAGCACAGCTGAGGGAGGACCACAGACTCTCCCCTAATGCAATCAAACAGTCCTGCTTAACCAACTTCCCTGCTGCATCACACACACTGAGCCACTGCAGAGCTGCCACTCACAGTCGAGATACACCGGACCGCCCCACCAACAGCTGCTCTGGAGAAAGAAGCTGTTTATTTAGTTTGTTTGTTTATTGTTTCATTTATGTTCATATCTCAACGGGCTCAACGGGCAGAAAATCAATCAAAGGATCAAATTATCCATTTAGTTCAACTTCAGTGTCACAACTGAGAGGCTAAAGTTACTTCATTGTGTAAACAACAGCTGATCTGTTGAAATCTGCTAGTTCTGTTTTTCTTGTTTATATTCAATTCAATTCAATCCAATTGTATTCATATATCGCCAAAACAATAGCATTGTCTCAAGGCACTTATATATTCATGCCTGCTGTTCTTTGATGGGGGGAAATCCAATAATCAACTTAAATCCAAGTGCAAAAACCACAATATAAAGTAGTTAAAAGAACAGCTGATCTGCTGAACACCAGGCATTGGTTTACTGTCCTTGTATGGAGACTCTTCAGAGAAGGCTTACTGTTCCTCACATGCTCAACATGAAGAAAACGGAATAAAAACAATATAAATCCCACTTCTGCGGAATCACGGACGTCGGAATAATCTCAGTCCCTCACTCTGCTTTGTCCTCATTCTCATCCCAGATGCCCTCCATGTTTGATGGTTTAAAGAGCCCTTTTTACGACACCTTTTGGTGCTGGCGGTGGTGGAAACCAAAATGCCTGTAACCACAACACGTGCCCTTCTGCTTTATCACTAATACGGAGGCGCAAATCATTAGAAGTCTGTGAGTATTAGCACTGCTGAATCTAGGTCACGCTCGCTTTCTGAGCGGAGCTGAGCAACTTGGTGTGCAAATCTCGCTCCGATGTGAACCGAAGCTGCCGCTGTGTTCCCGGAACAGAGGAAAAAAAAGCCAGGCTTAACACTGCTTAGAGACATTGTGTGGAACACTGGGTTAGCAGAGCACCACCTCCACTGCCCTGTGGCTGTTGTGTTCTTTGACCAAGTTCAGGCCTGAAAGGAAAATGTTCATGCCCAGAGAAGGACGCCCGGGCTGGCTGGCTGGGCATCGTAGAGGGTGCCAGTCTGGAGGTGCCTCCAGCGGTTTCGCAAAACACTTACCAGCCAAACGCTCCGTACATTCCCTGCTGTGTGGAAGCAGAGGACCACAGGACATCTAAGGCAAGACTCAACGTGACCAGGAGCGTGAACATGTTATTTCATCCACTGAATGCTGAGTTATCTTTCACTGAGGCCACGAAACAATTCTCAGTGGTTGTCTTATCCTCTGAAGACTTCAAAGTGGAATCACAAAGTGGAATCATATCTTGTACAATCATGTACAAGATCTTCGTTCATTGATTCCAATAAAGAAATGTATTTTAATGACTCATGACAGTCAGTCAATACTCCCTGATTAGTATGCATTCAGATAGTGGGATAGAGCACTCTTGTTTTGAATCCTGCAGCCTGTAATGTGGATGTTTGGTACAGATGGAGCTTTGCTTTAGATGCCTTGTTCGTTGGTCTGGCATGCTTCCTCTTTGGCTCAAGTGGGGGCTGGGTGCATACACACACACACACACACACACACACACACACACACACACACACACACACACACACACACACACACACACACACACACACACACACACACACACAGAGGAGTGTTTAATGAGTTGTAATAACACAGATAGACTGACGGGGCAGCTGAAACTGTAGTTATAGCCCACAGTTCTTACCAAATGTCCTCCACACATGCCTGGTGATATTGAACAGTGGTAGGCAATAATAAGCTTTAGTGCATTTTAATGCCTTACTCTTACACCCCAACTGTTCCCCTAGTGGAAAGCGACACCTCCCTGGAAGCCTTTGGGGTTTTATTTCTTCTTCTGTAAATGGAATGCACTGGTCTGTTTTCTTCCTTTCACAAGATCACAAAATTGAAGGGTAAAATGCAATGAAACTCCAAAGGCGTGTCACCATGAGTAAAGCATTTGGATCCTCCACTATTTGGATCCTCCACTATTAGCCTCGAATGTACCCAGGCTTTAGGTGACAAGACAAGCCCAGAAA